>NC_133000.1:22809848-23112878 GCF_048564905.1 Vicugna pacos | reverse complement strand
TGCTTTTATTTCAACATCTGCCATGTTGTAATAACTTCATTAAGTATTATACCTGTGGCGTTCGTTGTGTTAATAATCTACAGTAAATTCTGTTTTGTATCCGTTCACCTAAACTGTCTAATACAAAAAATATAAAAGATGACGTTTTGCTAATCTGTATTTCATGTCTTACTTCTAGCCGTGACCTATTAAGAGGAAAATATAATACAGATTTCTGGTCTCCTTCCTAGTACATGCAGGTACGTCTCCCCAAAGAGACTACCCTTGAGGCAAAATTCAAACTCCCTTGCATTGCCTCGGAGAGTGTTTCTCCAGTGCTCTCTCAACGACTAATAGACTCTTTTTTAGAAAGTATCACATCAATTGTTTCAAAACCTACTTTTTGCTTCAAGAAAGGATATTGTTCCCAACTTCCGAATATTTTTGGCTGGTATTTTTTAAATTTTATTTTCTAATTCTTTTTAACATTCTTTGTCCAAACAGAGAAATTACAAAATTCTACCTTTTATTTCCTTTTTCATCTCATTAATACAAGTAGAATGGAAAGAAAACAATTTACTCTTTGGATTGATTTTACTAAAGTGCAAGTTATAATATGGCTAGGAAATAATTTAAAATAATGTTGCCTACTTGAAGAACAACTCCAGGGGAAGGATAAAACTTCAGGACAGAAGTCTGCCCTACAAAATGTAAACTCAACTAATTGAAATCCTTGGGCATCTGGTGACTAAGTGAAAATCCAATATAACATTTTTGCCTTCAGTTCTTCCTATCCATTTAACAGACTAAGCAAAATGCACAGTGCGATCTTGCATAAAGGAAAAAACATAAAAATCATTGACTGAGTTACCCTGCGGATTTGATAAATTATACATCAGTATTCAGTACTAGAAGCATTCTCTCCCTATGTCCTTTCCTGGAAACAACTCACAGGGAAAGAAAAAAAGCATAAGGGAAACTTGATTTTTCCTTCTACTTGATTGCTGTCTTTAACCTCTCCACCTCAGCCCAATCATAGGGTCCTTTAAATTTTCTACTTTTAGAATTTGCTAGATAATTTCTGAATTTTAAACATTTTTAAAATAGCTTATTTCTGATACGTTACTCCATCTAGTACTTTCTGGCATCTTCTGGTTGTAAGAATAATAGATTATGCAAAGCTCAGAACTAATCTTAGATATTTTTTGAAATTGGAGAAGTATTGTATTCTTTTTTGTTTTTATGGATTTATTTATGGGTGTTTTTCTTGATTAGTAGCTCTACAGGTCAGGTAACAAACGTGCCACAAGCATGATATTAATAGAAAATGAAAGGATGTTAAGGTCACATTGGTCTTGGACAACAGGGAATTCCCAGTTTCATGATGTTCCTAGCTGCCCAAGTTCTAGTCCAACTTCATCTCACCATCATGGTCCAACAAGACTCTGGATAAATATCTTGTTTCAGCACTCCTTTCCAAGAATAGATCTCACTTGAAGACCCTTTTTACTGCATCTTTAAGATCTAAAGTCACATGAAACACACTTAAGCTTGAAAACACATGTGCTCTGAATTGTGATTTTAGTCAAAATCCCCTTTCAGAAAAACAGAAGCACGTATACTTAATGGGTTTATACATTCTAAGATTTTTAATCATTGGTTTATGATTTCCAATCCACCTCTTATCAAGGAAAAGAACTTCCTATTATGCAGAACAGAAGACTTCAGTATCAACGCTGGCCGTTTTTCACGATGGCTTGTGGTATCCTCACCTAGACTAAACTGGCATGCTTTCATTCTCACTGGAGTTAGTGAATTGTTCCCCCAAGGTAAAGAAGGTCACTCCTCATCAGATCTCTGAAACACGAGAGAGAAAACAAAACCAAAAATCCACAATTAGGAGCTTTCTTCTCCGAGATACTTCTCTAATCCAACTGCATAATTGGAAAATACTTGGGTCCAATCCGGCTATTAGAGTTTTCCTGTACTTGCCTTTCTTTCTTGTGAGGCTATTTCTTTACACCTGAAAAGAAATCCATGCATCATGACGCACGCTCACTGGTTTCACTAAAATTAGTGTCCAATGACATATTTGTTTCCCCAAAGCCAAATCATTAACCCTAAAGACACACTGATGTCCTTTCTCCATCACTTGACTGATTACTTAAGACTTGATATATTTCTAGAACCACTCTCCTCCCTCCCCAATTTAAAATGCTTTATGTAATATTATACTGCATAGGTCCATGAATCTAACACATCTGTCCATTATCCCACGTCTGTGATAAATTCTAAAATCCCAATATAAATAAAATATTTAATGAAATCCACAAATATAATAAAATGTGGATGTGGGAGAAGTGATATAAAGTGTTTGAAACAATCTTGTATACTTTTGTCCTATAACTGCCCCAGTAATTCTCTCCTTCATTTCATTTTCCTATGTCCACAAAATAATCATGAGTTTAGAATTTCTTCTGTTTTCAGTTTCACAATTTAAGATTTTACATTTTTTCAATAGGCTTGTCATCTCAATTGTCAAAACTGCAGGGAGGGAGAGTGCAGTTTCAACCTATATATGACTGGGTTTCTTGTTTTTTTCCCCATCTCTTGTGGGAGTGTCCTTCCTAGTTGTTTAGTTCACCAATTAGAATTTTTTCTATACATATATACATCATTCATGAATTTTCCCTTTGTTCAGGATCTGAAACACATCATATTTAAATGAGGAGGATTTCTTATATTTTAAATGATGGGATATATCACCACATTAAATATCAGTTTAACAGTTTTGGTAAATAATTCTATTAGATCCTAGAGAAAAAATAATTGGCACAAAGGATATTGCCTATTTGCTTCCTTCCCTGATATCTCTTACTCTTTCAAAAACACTGCTACTGATGCAGACATTTTCTCCCTTGGCTGTTTCTTCTAAAAGCAGTTTCAATAAAAAAAAAAATGCATGTATTCCTGTAACGCATACATCCACGAGGCCTTAAGTGTCCAGAAAGTGTTGGAATAAGTGACAATTGTTTACAGTCTCTAGGTTGCTATTTTAAAGGAGTGCTAAATCAATTACCTGGTGCTTGCATTATGAATCCTTTATGATTGATCTTTGTTATTAATTATAATAAAATGTGACTCTGAATAATGGGTCTGAATAATGTTTGAGGTTGTTATTCTGAAATGGTATCATAGTCAGAAAACTTCTATTAATTAAAATGGTTGTATTATATTGAAATAAAATGTTTTAATGGCTGCTGCTAAAATTCCAGGTTATTCTGAGTCCCATGGCCACAGGCTTTTCATATTTTATGCTTTGATATTGGTTCTCACATGTCAAATCCTTTGTTTGTCTTTGGTTCTCTCTTTAGCAATAAATTGTGCCCTGCAAATATGACTTGAGTAGATGACCTTCGATTAAGCACTTTCTCTGCCACTCTCACTATAGTGCCAATATCTTTCCTAGCAGCAATATAAAGGTTTTAGTAGCAATGTTTCCCTTGCATGTGATAAAACAGATAATAAAGATCAGCTTTCCCTGGGTACAGACTGGCCAATAGTAGCTTTAAAAGACACCAAATGTGCTCTTCACGTAAGTTATCTACTAAATAAAATACTCAGGAAGAAAAACACAGGCCTCCTTTACAACTCTATCAACCATGTTCTAATGCAGAAGTGCATGAACAGGTTGAAAAATCAACAGTGCAACAAATTTATTAAAAAAACAAATTGAATGTTAATATTAATAATGACTTAAGTGCTAGTTATATTATGGTCAATATTTATTGAGCAATTTCTATGACCATTGCAGTGGGTTAAATATTTTATCTACATTATCTAATTTAAATTCTACTGTAATATCTCTGAGGTGTTTGATATTTTTCCTTTGTAATTTTTTTAGGTGAAAAACAGGTTATCTGAACTAATTAGCTAGAAATGATTGCAGTTATGTTTCATACCCAGGTACCCAAGTTCCTAGTCACTCTCCTATACTGCTTTAAGAATAAGTTCATTTGGGGACCCTGTGACTAAAATTTATTTTATGTGTGCTCTTTTCTAGAATATTCTGTTTCATCCACACATTAGTAGTCATCCTAAATTTACTAGAACTCCACCTGTGATGTTATTATAGGTATTAATATTTTTCGTATAATTATGTGCTCTATTTGAATATGCTACATAGGATCCAATAGTGTTTTCCATGAAATTTTCTTCTTTAACCAGTGTTGTCAAGGTTACTCAACACATAATGAGTTTTTCCAACAAGTTTTAATGCAATGCTCTAACTTGCTGATAATAAGGAATGTTGTTCTGAAAACACTGCCAGGAAATTCTGTAAACAATTGTAGCATTTATAAGACATGTATGTTCAACATCTTCCATTTATGCCTTATAGGTCTGGTCTCCCTCCTCCTCCTGCCCTCTGATTGGCTGATTGCATAGAGTATTTCAATAGGCTCTTGTAAGTTAGTGGCTTCCTGTTGTTTTAGCCCATAGGTAACCAGGCAAGAGATTGGTGGAATGGAATGTAAGATTACTGTACTTTTTTAAAATAGATTTTATTTTTTGAGCAATTTTAGGTTCACAACAAATTTGAGCTTAAGTATAGAGAGTTCCTGCATACCTCCTGCCATCACGCAAGTCACTGACTCCCCCACCATCAATGTCCTTCACCAGAGAGGTACATTTGTTATAGCTGAGGAATCTACATGATGCATCATTATCATGCAAAGTTCAGAGTTTATGTTATAATTCATCATTGTTGTACATTCTATCAGTTTGTATCAAATGATACATTCTATCATTTGTATAATGACCTATGTCCACCATGATAGTATCACACAGAAAAGTTTCATTGCCCTAAAAATCCTCAGAGTACCCCTTCTTATTTCTGCATCCTCCTTAACCCTCGACAACCACTGATCTTTTTACTATCTCCATAGTTTTTCCTTTTCCATAATGTCATATAGCTGGAATTCCTGGGCTATATGACATTCCGACAACTATATAAATTCCATGAACTATCTGAATTCCAACAACTATAGGTGTTAACAACTCCTCTTGTTCCTAGTTTCAGATTACAGCCCTATCCTATGTGGTTTCTTTGTAAGTACCACTCCTTCTCTTTCGTTTCTTGTTTTGACATCAACTGATAGAAAATCCAAAGTAGACAAAGACCCAACACCCACTCTTCTGTATCTTGCTATTATTTTTACGTGGGGAATATTCAGAAGAAAATGCTGCAAAGTAAAAATGACTTACTGGTCTTTTCACTAAATAGTCTGTAATATGAGCATCTTTCCAGTACAATAGCCTAGGGTGTAGGGAGAAAACAAGGGACATCCTCATCACCAGATTAGCTCAGTGAAGATATTGGTACCAAAGGTCATTCTGTCTACATCAAAATTGTAATGGAGTATTTTTCATATGAGCTTTCTCGGTGCTCTATTTACACATAGCAGTTAAATATCACCATCTCAATGTCACTAATAGCCAGCTGGAGAATTATTATTATCTACATTTTACAAATTAGTAAACTGAAGATCCCTTGCCAATCATGAATTTGTGATGGGATTTTAAATTAGGTCTAAATTCAAATGTTGTGTTTGCATTTATTTCAATTTTGCTTTCCTGCCATAAAAATCTAAGTATTTAGTGTTCTGCACAATGTTTAAATGACCTGATTTTGAATTCCAGACCCCTGTGATTGGAGGCAAAACCGTGAGTCTTCACATCTCTCTCCTGTCCCATCTAGGATATGTTTAGCTCCCTTTTCAGCTGACTAGTGATGTGAACGTGCAACATTCCTATAACCACTCTGTCTGACCCATGCCGTCATCCTGAGGCAACCACAAATCTTAGGACCCTTGCCTTCTCCTCCCAGAAGATGTCCTATGTCTCCTCACCCTTCCTTCAGAAAGCCATCTCTCTCTTGCACTGGATTAACAAAGGAATTCTGAAAACTGTAGGTGGAAGACAGACTGCTTTAGAAAAGCAGTATATCTAATGTAGCAGCCTGGACGCCTGGACCAAAATGAAGTGAAGAAGGTTGGGTGGATTGTAAAGGCACACAAAGCTCGTGATGAATATAAAAGGTAATACTGATAAATCTACAAAACCAAATTTACCAAAGAGTATTGACGGTTTCAACAAATAGAAGGGAATTATAAGCATGATAACATCAAGATGATATAAATCAATCAAGAGTATTAGAAAAGAGATACTTCTCTTCTGGGCTTTTTCAATTAATACAGTTTCAGCTTTTGTGCTGAATATTTGGATTTCTTTCACATTTGGTTTCTCACTTAGCTTCTAGCCATAGAAGTGACCTAACAAGACAGATAAAGAATTCTGACACTTAGAACACATTTATAAAAGAAACAGAGCTAGAGAAATAATTACCTGCCCAATTGTTACAAAACAGAGCCAGCATATTTGTTATATTTCTTTCAGCCTAGGCTCTCTAATGACTTTAGAGTATGCTTTTAAATACAACCATGGAAAACATGAGAATCATAATTTTCACACTTTCTAGTGATGCCTATAAACGAAACTGAAAAAAATTATAAGGGATGGAAGAGAATTTACAATTATAAAAAGTTAGAATACAAGAAAACTAACACTAATGAAAAATTTAAGACTAGAAGTCAATAGGTTACATATAATTAGTAATCACTACATGCAATCAAGATAGAACGTCCTAATGAGTAAACAGAATAAGATAAGGAACATGCATATAATCAAATAGTAGACTTGCAAATTAGAGATAGTTTAGACTTTACCCAGAATCGGGGGCCAACTTGTTGAACCATGGATTTATTTTACCTTATGTAATGAAAGGTTGTAGTTATTAGTCTTGCAAGAGGAAAAACAATCTGCATTCTGAGATCACAGGCTAGAGCTTTTTTAATATGTCCTTCTTTTTATGCTGACATTACCTAATATTAGTTCACAAAAAAGTGGTCATTCTTCTCTGACTTATGGCATCCCTCAAAAATTTTAGTTTACCACAACAGAATATTTTTGTGTACGAAAAGCTAAAAATATATTGCCTTCTACACATCCTATGTGTAGATCCCAGTAAGATAATCATTTATATTGCAAAGAATTCTTAGCTCTGTTTCCAAAACAGGTTTTCACGTAGAGAAGAAAGTGCTTTCAATAGGTCTGCGTTATCAAGCGGCACACTATTTCGTGAATTAAATCCACCCACTCTCTATATGTAAAGGTCTTAGGAATGGCCCATTTTTTCCAGAAAACAATAAAGGAAAAGCATGTTTACATTGCAGGAAAAAGCAGTGATTTTTCTTTATAATAATGTTTATGTTTTAAGTTAACCTCAAATCAGGATCCCGACCCCTTTCAAGATTCATGTGATACTGGACTTCAGTGAAGGCAGGAGACAATGGAGCAGATCCTTGGTGATGGCTATGTATTCTGGAATCGTTTTTAACTCCAATCTCTTAAAAAGAGACAACCTGAAAATAAAATTTTAAAAGAAAATTAAATAAATGAATTTAAAAAACAGACAACGCACACACATAACACCCATCCAACCACCTGTCACTTCCAGGAATCACAAAGGAGCAGGGTTTTTTTCAGTTTAGATTGTCTTTCTGATGATTCTAAATTATGCCTTTGTATATACTCATGTAAAACATATGAAATAATTTTTCATGTTTTTTGTTGATGCTTCTAAAACCAATAATATTAAATCTTGAGTCTTTTTAATCTAATGCATGCCTCACTCACAGCCAATGTAACCTATTAATGAATAGTTAACATTTACAATTTTTAATGCAAATATTTCTAGATACATCAAATACTCCTCTTCAGCATTCAACATTGAATAGTACAGCACTGTGGTATAAGATAAGAGAATACACTTATGAGACAATTTCTATACCCACAGTAATGTATAAATGAGAATTCCTTAGGCAAAGACCCTTTCCCCTAATACTGTGAGATTTCATAAAGAAATAAATTACATTCCATTTATTGAAAATCTTGCTTTTGTAACTGATTGGTTAATTAGCTTTTTTGGAAAAGGATAGTGACATTTCAGGAAAGATCCATTACTTTGGAACTTTAAACATATAATGGGAATTCAGAGGAAAAATGAAGAAGAAAACAGAAACACTAGAAGTAAAATACATTTAGCTATGCTGAAAAATATCAAGCAGACAAGGGAGATGATGCAGAGTTTATTTATCCATTTGTTACATGTAGCCAGCTGTCTACCATATGCTATACACTGTATTAGCTCCCCAACCTCGACTTCCAGGCTGACCAAATGCAGGCTTTCAGGAAGTCTGTACATAGTTGGGATAACAGAACAAGTAAGTAAAAATATAAATCCATTAAATAATTAGAAATTGTGGTAAAGACTGAAAAAGAAACAATTAGGATCTAAAATAGATGAAAGAAAAGTTTGCCTATCTTATTTAGGTATCCAGGGGAGATTTCTCTGATAATGAGATCTTTTTGGTGAAATGTGAAGAGAAGAGAAAAACTTATCTTGGGATTGTGGGTAAATGGAAGCAAATGTACGTCAAAGATCCTGGCTCTGGGGAAAGTAAGGTGTAGTGAAGGGGATTAGGGCTGTTGGTAACAGTATGGGTTGAGGTGAAAGAGGTAAGCAGAACCAAAATTGTGCAGGGCTTGTAAAACTAAGTTGAGGAATTTGAATTTTATTTCAGGTATACTAGAAGCCATTAAAAATTACAGATGTGAATTGACATGATCCAAATTTGATCCCCCGGATGCTCTGTGAAGAATAGTTAGGAGGGTGACAAGAACTAAAACAGAGAGACTAGTTAGAAAGATGCCATAGTTCAAGTAAGAGAGGTGATGATCTAAAGCAAATTGTTGACAGAAGATGTGGATGTGAATACGAATCTGCTGGTGGGTGGGGTTTGAGGTGAGACAGAAGAATGAGCCAGATAGCAAATGTGGATTTCTCAATTCAGCAAACAGTGAAACGGTGCCATTTCCTATGATGAGAAACATCTGGGTAAGAGCACAGATTTCCCAGTTAAGAAAAATGTTCTTAAGGGGACAAGTGAGTTCTGAAATAGCAATCAGACAATGAAATAGAAACGACAGGGAGGCCATTGAATGTGTGCTTTAGAGGAATTAGACTAAAGAGATATATTTGGAACTCTGCATGTGGTACCTTAAATGTCATGACAGTAATGGAGATGACCTAGAGAGAACATGTAAGGAGAAAAAAGATAGAGTGAAAAAAGATGTTCACGTAGCAGAATGAACAGGAATAAACAAAAAAGGAAAGTGTTTCCATAAGCATCATGGAAAAGATGCTTAAACACAATGAATAAATTGAATTTAATTTTATAGGCTATGAGGCACCTGTAAATGCTTTTTAATGTAAGAATCATGTAATCTTCATTGTGGTATCATAAAACCAAACAACATCACCTGGGATGGCCTGAAGGAGAAGCAGATATGCGTCCGTAAGAAGCAGATATCTGTCAATGAACAAGCTAAGACCAGGGTGCACATTTGATGGAATGAACAAATTAGAGGCAGGGCAATATTGGATTACTTGATGCTGGTGTTAATGGATACATTTCAGATACATGTATGGTCAAGGCAAATGTCCACTAGTATATTGCAGTGTGGGGGAAACAAATTTTGCTGTAATCAAAGATACATTAAAGAAATCTTTAAAAAAAAAAAAAAAACCTGGAAGCAAGGCAGAGATGCTGGATATTTTTTTTCACAGCTTGTGATGGGCATGCCTAATGACCATCCTGTTGGAAATGTCCACAAAATGTTTAAAAATTTCCCTGAAGGAAAGTTACTGGTTGTAAAGATAATGACCAGTAAATTTCATAGATTTCATGGTCATAAAGATAATGTTTAAAGCATGGGTAGGGATACCATCACCAGTGGAAAGAGTGATGAACTATTCCTAATGAGATAGCTGGGAAAGTGGTAGCACAAAGATCTCACAAAAGGAGTGAAGGATGGAAGGCATGTTCTAAGAGGAGTTAACTAGGAAAAGGTGGCATCTTCAGAGTCTGGAGGAGAGGCTTCACAAAGAAAACATTCAACAGCAGCAAATACTGCAGTGTTGAAAAAGACTGCACAGTCTGAGGACATGTTTTTGTTTGGTAATAAGAGAGAGGGCATTTTCTAAAATGCTCTTTATTTTTCTTCTATATATTTAGCTCAACTCCTCCCTTATTTTTCTAAACTGATTTTTATTTGAGCGTTACAAATTGAGATGAGGTGAGGGGTTAGGTCAAATAGGTGAAGAATATTATGAGGTAACAAATTTCTAGTTGTAAAATAATTAAGTCACATGCAGGTAATACACAACAGAAGGAATGTAGTTACCAAAGCTGTAAGACTTCATGTGAGGACAGATGGTTTACTAGACTTACGGTGATCATTTCATTATCTATCTTTAAATGCTGAATTACCATGTGCACCTGAAACTAACATAATATTGTATGTCAACAATACTTCATTTTTAAAAATTGAGATGGATTCTATCAAAAGTATTTTTGGGTTCAACTTTGCCAGATTAGTTTTGCTTGCACTTTGGCCATAAGAAGAAGAATTCTACAACACTAAGAAAGCATTTGTTTGTTTATTTCTTCTCAGTCTCCATTCTTCACTCTCTCTCTCACTCTTGCTTTCAATTTATCCTAAAATTGCTCATATAATCTTAATATACTGTCTACAAGTCTCAGCTTCTCTTGAGCTGGGACTTTGTACAGAGCAAGTAATGAAATTCTTCAGTGGGTCCTGTATACCGACTCCAAAAATGGAACTTCTTTAAAATGAATTTGATCCTACAAAACAGACTTGCAACACACAGTATTGCATTCCTCAATGTTTTGAATGTATAAAACATATGCTTTCAGAGTTTCTGGAGCTGACATTAGTTTCACCCTTTTTCTATTGCTTTGCTTGTAGCCACTTCAGTTTGGGAGAGGACTGGAGCTTATTTATTTAATTACAGTGCTTTCTTGAATATGAAGACTCTTCATCTTAAAAAAAAGCATACTTTTCTATTTACAAAGCAGTAAATGTTTATTGTAGATAGTTGGTATGAGTGCTCTGGTGTAAAAATATTTATGCATTAATTACATTATTGACTTGGCTGCTTTAACAGAGAAATAACAGGTTTTTAACAAGGTAAGTATTTTGTTTCCTTACCAAATAAAAGGCAGAGCTGGTTAATGAGGACTTCATTAAAACTTAAATCTTTTGCTTAGTTTAAGACACTTTAAAAATTGAAAAGATAAGCTTCATGTTTGGAGAAAAATTTTTTCACAAAACCATTGTAATCTATGTTTATATCCACACCTATCTATCATCTATGTCATAGGTCAGATATATTATATATATATATATATATATATATAATATATATGACAAAGGATGTGTCCTTTATGTGAGGAACACTTATAATTCAAAAAGAAAACAAACAATTTAAAAATTGACAAAAGATCTGAAGAGGTATTTCATAAATGAATATATTAAAATGGTAACAAAGACAGCATCATTAATCATTAGGAAAGTGTAAATTAAAACAGTAATGAATTTTTACTATACACCCAGAAAAATAGCTAAAAAAAGGCTAAAAAAAATATTGACACTACCAAATACTGGCAAAGATGTGGAGAAACAAGTTCTTATATATTGCTATAGGAAATGCAAAATGGTGCAACCACTTTGGAAAAGTGGTTGACAACTTGTTAAAAAGCAAAAATATACTTACAATATGACCTAGGAGTTTCTCCTAGTTATTTACCAAAAAGAAATGAAGCATATGGCCATGCAAAGACTTGCTTACAAATATCTATGGAAACATTATTCCTAACAGCCCCTCAAGGGACAAAATCAACTGGCGAATAGATTTTTTTAAAAAGTGATATATTCATACAATGCTATCTACTCAGAAATCAGAAGGAACACACGATCACAGAACAATGTGGAGAAATCTCAAAAACATCCTGTTACATAATGTAGAATTATATCCACATAAAATCCTGTAGGAGGCAAAACTATAGTGAGAAAGCAGATCAGTTGTTGCCAGGGGTTGGGGATGAGGGTGAGAATTTACCACGAAGGAACATAAGGGAACTTTCTGGGATGATAGGAGTGTTCGAAAACAATGCTAATGGTGGGCACATAACTGTGTGCATTTATCAAAGCTTCTCAAAATGTATAACTAAAAGGATGAATTTCATTTCCATAAATTACATTTCTATAAAGCTGTGGAAAAAATGCTGAGCTGCTCTAGGGCGAGAATCAACACAGCTTCTCCTGGTCACCATTAGGTCTCCATCCCTTCTACCATGCTGTTCCACCCTATCCTTGTGTGCTCCTCTCCTGTGCTTGGTTAGAGCTGGCTCACTGCTTCCATTCCCACATCTTGGCCTATAAAAAAAGGAAGGATGTGAAAGTGGAGAGTCAGTGATGTTTTTAAAGGGCATGACTGCTTACCTGGCACTGGCCTGAACTTGGACACGTGGTTGTCTACAGCTGGAAGGAGACTGCAAAATATAGTCCTTGGCTGGGCAACATGAATCTATCTATATCTTAGTAGGTTTTATTACTGAAGTATGAAAAAGAAATGCAAAAGTATAAAAAAGAAGTTCCCGGGGTGGGGGAAGGGAATGTGGTGGGATAAATTGGGAGTTCAGGATTTGTTGATACTAACTACTATGTATAAAATAGATAAACAAGGTCCTACTGTATACTACAGGGAACTCTATTCAATACCTTGTAATGGCATATAATAAAAAAGAATATGGAAAGGAATATATATATACATATGTATAAATGAATCACTATGCTGTACACCAGAAATTAATGCAACATTATAAATTGACTATATTTTAACAAAAAAAGAAAAACAGAAATGTGACATTGATAGATACTTAATAGTTTCTACTAGCTGAATGTCTATACATCCATATTTATATGTTTCTATTTATCTATCTAATAAACTTAAAGGCACGTGTACATAATCTACTATAATTTTGAAAGTTTCATTAAAACTGTGTAACTGTCATGGAATACTCTGCAATATGTGGAAGTTCATATCCAAGGTAAAACTACTTTTAATAAAATATTGGTTTATATTTATTATAGTCTATTAACGTTGACATTTGGGATTCCAAATGGTATTCTTATTTTTTGTTAGTCCAATGGGAAATAAACACATTTGTAATGATTTCACTATATTGTAGAAAAAAATGTTAAAATGGTAATCTTGTGAAAATTTGAACTTTTGGCTTATTTCTGTAGTAAAAACAAGAATTGACCACATTTGCCATATATTGTTGCAGCACAGAAGTTATAACTTAATTTCTGACTTACTATTTCTGAATATTTTTGCTCTGACACCAAATGGAAGAACACTTCTAATGACTGCTTTATAATAGACAAAGAATACATATTTGTTTAGAGACTAAAAGAAAGAAAATGACAAAAATATAGAATTCCCTAAGAAGTTGACATAAGTAGATTTTCGTTTTGATCTCACAATAAGAATATTATTAATACATGGTGCCTGAAAAATAAGATAATTCAAAGTGTCAGGGGTCATAAAATGCCTAGACCAAAATTGAATCAAAGTCAAGGTTTCTTATAAAATTCTCTGGCTTCCTCTTGCAGTTGACAAAATATTTTCTAGTTAGACTTGTAGCCCCTCCCCGCCCCCACCATATTGTGCTGATTCACATGCATGCCCTTGTATGAAAGTCTCTCTGCTTCAAATGTCCTCTAGTGTTTTCCAACTGTCAAATATCTATTAAACTTCCATTATTTAGGATTGTGCAGTCCTTCTCCATCTCTTAGATTGAACTCAGTGTTCCTTCTTTCTTCCTCCTTCCTACCCCATATAGTTTTAACAAGCCTCCCGTTACATGCTGTGACACTTATATAGTTACAAATGCAAAACCATCAATTCATTGAGATCAGAGCCATTTTTTATTCATACCGTTTACCTAGAAACAGCTTAAAGTGTCTAAAATACTCTCAGGGGGAAATAAATGTCTTTTAAATTAATAAATGAAGATAAATTCAACTGAAAAAAATTTTAAATGACAGCATTTACAAAAGCAAAGTGGACATTGCTGATAACTTTGGGCAATATCAAATTTTACAAAGAGCTTCCCCAGAACAAAGTCAATTGGCTACAGGCACTGGGTATGGCTGTTCAATTTCGTTTTTCTTAGAGTAAAGGGCACATTTCTATCTTTCAAACAAATTGGTGCAATTACTGGAACCAGATAGAATTACACTGCTTGCTATTGTATGTGCTCAGTTTCCCAGAATACAGACTATACCTTCAGGGATTTATTAACAACTTTCTATAGTCAGACTATTTTAATGTTATGAATGCTCTGGACACTGAATACTCAAGGTGGAAAAAGAGTTTTATTTCCAGAAGTTTTTGCATAGCACTCTTATAATTGTGATAGGCATAATACAAAATTTAACCCATAAATGTTCACTGGTCTTTTTTCTTTTCCTCAAATCCTCTGAAGTATATAACAGCACTGTCTGATGTGTTTTCCAATCTTTATCCTGGCATATTGGGATAGTAAGTTATATGTGGGGGAGGCTAAGAGGGAATATTTGAGTAGGAGAAGTGGAGATATAGAAATATTTTATGTTTTTATGGGAAAATATATCTGACAGAAGAGAGAATAATGGAAAAAAGTAGAGAGACAGAGAGAGGACAAGTAGGGGTAAAGGCAGAGAGAATACATATGGAGTTATAGAGTTCTGAGAGAGGAATTATTAAGGGACTTTGGGTCATCTGCACACTGTCAAAGAGAGGTAGAGACTGTAGCAATGGGAAGAATGATTTAAAAATGTTTGCTGAGACATATTCAAAATATATTGCTAAGACTGATGTCTAAGAGGTTAATGCCTATGTTTTCTTCTAGCAGTTTTATGATGTCAGGTCTTACATTTAAGTCTTTAATCCACTTTGAGTTCATTTTTGTTTATGGTGTGAAAAAGTGGTGCAGTTTTATTATTTTGCATATAGCTGCCCAGTTTTCCCAGCACAATTTATTGAAGACACTGTCTTATCTCCATTGTATGTTCTTGTCACCTTTGTCTCAGATTAATTGATCATGTGAGCATGGTTTATTTCTAAACTCTCTATTCTGTTCCATTGATCTATGTGTCCATTTTTGTGCCAGTACTATACTGTTTTGATTAGTATAGCTTTGGAGTATAGTTTCAAGTCAGGGAGCATGATACCTCCAGTTTTGTTCTTTTTTCTCAAGATTACTTTGGCCATTCAGCATCTTCTGTGGTTCCATACAGATTTTAGGATATGTCTTCTCAGCCAAGGACAACAAAAGCAAAAATTTTTTTAAAAATGGAAATACATCAAACTAAAAAGCTTTTGCACAGCAAGGGAAAACACCAGCAAAATGAAAATGCAATCTACTGAATAAGAGAAAATATCTTTCAATGATAAATCCAATAAGAGGTTGATATCCAAAATATATAACATCTCATAACACTCAACATTAAGAAAAAATAATAATTTTAAAAATTGGCAGAGAACCCAAATATACATTTTTTCCAAAGAAGATATACAGATGGCCGACAGACACATGAAAAGGTGCTCGACATCACTAATCATCAGGGAAGTACAAATCAAAACCATGCTGAGATACTACCTCACACCTGTCAGATGGCTATTATCAGAAAGACAAGAAGCAACACATGTTGGTGAGGATGTGGAGAAGTGGGATCTCTTGTGCACTATTAGTGGGAATGTAAAGTGGTATAGCCGCTATGAAGGTTCCTCAAAAAACTAAAAATAGAATTAGCTTACAATCCAGCAATTCCACTTCTGGATATTTACCTGAAAAAATTAAAACACTAATTTAAAAAAAAAATGGGCCTCAATGTTTATTGTCACACTGTTCACATCAGCCAAGAAATAGAAACAAACTAAGTGTTCATCCATAGATACATGGAGATAGAAGATGTGGTGTATATATATATATAATGCAATATTACTCAGCCATAAAAAAGAGTGAGATCTTGCCATTTGTGACAACAGAAATGGATCAAGTGGGTATTACGCTGAGTGAAATAAGTCAGATGGAGAAAAACAAGTACCACATGATCTCACTTATATGTGGAATCTAAAAAACAAAAGAAAACAAAACAAACTAACTAACAAATAAGCAAAACAGAAACAGACTCATAGTTTTCAGAGAACAAAGTAATGGCTGCTGGGGCAGAAGGGAGAAGCAGGTGAAAATAGGTGAAGGGGATTAACTGGTACAATCTTCCAGCTATAAAATAAATAAGACATGGTTATGTACTGTATAGGTAAAGAATATAATCAATGATATTTTAACAGCCTTGTAGAGTAACAAATGATAACTGGTTTTACTGTGGTGATCATTACGTAATGTATAAAAATATCAAATCACTATCTTGTACACCTGAAAGTAATATGATATTGTATCTTAAATTATGTATCAATAAAACTTTTTTAATTAAAGAAAACTTACTGAGCACAATTATTATATTCCTCTTTTAGAGTCTGCTTTTTCAGACGCATTTCAGTAATGTCAGTTGTGTAGTTGCTTATAAACACTGAAGAATAGTCATCCAAATACTTAGTCTCATGAGATTATCTTATGAAATATACCTTTACTGTTCTCCCTTCCTTCCTTTTTTCCTTCCTTCCTTCCTTTCTTTCTTCCTTCCTTCCATTTTTCCTTCTTAAGTGAATGAATACACATGAAGTTATTAGAACAGGCCCTGCAACAAAATAAGCCCTCAATAAAAGGTATACATTATTATTGCCTAAAATACAATGCAAGGAATATTTCATGGTCCTAATTAAATCAGAGTAAAGACAACGTAACAGCAGCTTGATCTTTTAGAATCTTTGGTGATGATTCACACATTGAAAAATATCATGCCAAATCTCAAAATAAACATAAACCTGTCACTTCTATTAAGGAATTTTCTTTTTTAACCTGTAAAGTTAATAAAATATGTGAATCAGAACACCCAGAGATGAACTATGTATGTATGTGTGTGTGTGCGTGTGCGTGTGTGTGTGTTTGTGTGTGTGAGTGTGTGTGCATGAGAATAACATCATCTTTAACTTTACAAAAGTATTTAGCTTATGGATTGACAAATCAAAAATCTCTATAACAAATTAAAAACAAAGTTTCAAACTTAGGCTTTCTGAGTAGCTAATATTATCCATTAATAACATAGCAAGCTTATCTTTTCCATCTGCTTTCTTTTCTATCTTAATTTGATGCATTGTTTCAAGACTCGAGGATGTTGAACATTCTTCATGAAGTCTCCTTCTGTGACAGGTTTCCCTGCTGAAAGCTCACAGTCTTTATAGACTTTCACTCTTTAATTAAACAAATACTGCCTTATTTTTTTTCCACATGTATGTGCCTGTGCATTTGTTCTTATCTTGTAAACAAAACATCAAATTTCTTCAGTGAAGAATTTTTTCTTTACACACAGCAAATAACCAAGTGCCTGGCATATGGTATGAAAAATTTTGGACTCATCTATAACTTACCCCGTTTCTCAGCTTCCCTGTTTAATTAGTTAAACATGTCTGGTCACTTTTACTTCTCCAATAACTGTCAAAGCAGTCTCTTCGTCTTCATTGTTATTGTCATTATGTTATATTTTTAAACCATCATTTCTCACAAAGGCTATTTCTGGGCATTTAATTGGAATCTCTATCTTCTTCTGGTCTGTCATCCAATCCTTAGTCAGAGGTAGCAATTCAAATTGTAAATCTCATGTTTATCCTCTCCCAGATTAGTAAAGGATGATACTGTTAAAAGGAGGCTGGAAAACACAGTGATTCAGACAAGATAAAAACTCATTTCTCTCTCAAGTAATTGGACCCAGGGGTTTTTCTACTCACAGGTAATCTAGTCATTTATGACCTTTCCACTGTGGTGTTCACCATTTATTAGGATGCTTCTTCACACCACTGTGTCTGTGTTTCTGATATCACGAAAGGAGAAAAAGAGAATGGAGTATAAGCTGTTCTCTTTTAAGATATAACCTATGACTTATAATTTGCACACATATCTTCTCTTTATCTGCCATAGACCAGAACTTATTCACACTTCAATGCAATCTCTAGATGGTGAGCATTCAATTTCAAAAAGAAAATTCTTCTACAGCCATCCCCTATGATCACAAAAGCATCTTTCTTCTCACACGTAAAACACATCTTCCACCTCACCCCCGACACACACAGAGGCAAGACATCTCAATATCCTATCAAGTTGCTCCATCCAGCTCAAGGTCAGCCCAAGATCTCTGGATGAGGAGTAGTTCATCCATCAAATCTGAATGTGGATCCTTATATTATGCTACTTGAACACACAGGTTTACTTGCTCCCTTTATGCTCAATTGACAGTGGTGGAGTAGCAGCAGAGTTACTGCATTAAACTCTTCAGTCAAAAAACTGGAAAAATGAGGAACATATAACATTCACCATTCCAAGACAGTTATCAAATTCTGCTTGGCAAAAATTGCAAAGAATCATTCTTTGGCACCTGGGAGACCACCTGGGATCTCAGTTGCTGTTGCATGTTCATTTTTATTTTCTGTGGCCTGGCCATCTGTAGCTGGCATTGGAGACGATGCTTTACTCAGGTCTCCCCAGTTTCATGCTAGTAGAGATTTGGGGTCCCCAACTTTTCTTTGAGGTTGAAAAGACACAGACTTTTGCAGGCCAGGATTATTATTATTATTATTATACTTCAACTTTGTAGGTTTCCAAATACATGCTTTTAGTTAGTCCATGTACAAGTGCCTATGGTCAAATAGTTCACTTACACATATTTCTTAAGCCTTACATCTCTGTGTTCAGAATAACCTCCTGCCCTTCAGGCTATTTGTGACTACCTTAATGGCATTTGACATAAGATGTTTTGTGAAACTGGAACAATCTGAATCTAATATTTGCTGCTAAGCCAATTCCCATTGGGTGGCAAAGGACTTTTAAATAGAAGTTCTGAGAAAAAGGAGCCCTCCTACACTGTTGGTGGGAATGCAAATTGGTGTAGCCACTATGGAGGATGGCATTTTAGCTCCTTAAAAATTAAAAATAATTACTTTATGATGCAGCCATCCCATTCCCAGGCGTGTATTAGAGAAAATTCTAATTCAAAAACATACATGAATCCCAATGTTCATAGCAGCACTTTTCATAATAGCCAAGACATGGAAGCAACTTCAATGTCCATCGACAGATGACTGGATAAAGAAGTGTGTGTGTGTGTGTGTGTGTGTGTGTGTGTGTGTTTGTGTGTGTGTGTGTATACATATACATGCAATGGAATACTACTCAGCTATAAAAAAGAATGAAATAATGCCATTTGCAGCAACATAGACGGACCTAGAGATTATCATACTAAGAGAAGTAAGTCAGACAAAAAGATCAAATGATATCTCTTCTAAGTGAAATCTAAACACACACACACACACACACACACACACACAAATGAACTTATTTACAAAGCAGAAAGAAACTCACAGACATAGAAAACAAACTTATGGTTACCAGAGGGGGAAGAAGGGTTTAAGTTGGGAATTTGGGATTGGCAGACACAAACTACTATGTACAGAATAGATAAACAGCAAGGTCCTATTGTATAGCACAAGGAACTGTATTCAATGGCTTGCAGTAATCTGTAATGAAAAAGAAGTATAAATATATATATTTATATATATATTATAAAACTGAATCACTATGCTGTACACCAGAAAATGATACATTGTAAATCAACTACACTTCAGTATAAAAACTGGGTAAATTTTTATAAATAAATAAATAGAAGCTCTGATATAAACTTTAGGTCATGATTATAAATCCTGCTGTTCAGGTTAAGAAGTGATTGGTCATGACACCATGGCAAAACCTCACATAACTGAACTCCCAGTCACTTTTTAGTGTAGCATGTGGTTAGAAAGCATCGTCCACAGAACTATGTCCCCTTGACATTTCTGCTTCAAACAGCCTAATTATTTTAAAAGTTCACATTTCTGATGATATCTTGCTAATAGCTACAAGATAAAAACCAAAAAAACAGGGATATTCTAACATTTTCTAACCATTTATAGAGTTCCAGTTTAGGTAGAAATGTGATCTGCCTTCCGAATTGTAAAAAAGCAACTATTTTCATGATGTTTCCCACAGCTGAAGAGCATCAGAAGCCTTCCGGCCTATTTGGTTTATATCCTCGCTGTTCAGGTTGTGATCACTTAGTCAACATCCTATGCTTTAGAATTTTATTAAGAAAGCACCTTATTGCCAGGTATCAATTTTTTTCTTATGCACAGGATGTAAATTAAATTTCTACAATGAATAGACCCCCGAATATAGTGGATAAAAGAAAAAATGTTAATCTCTTTCTCAACATAAGTATTCAGGGGTTAGTGAATGGTCTAGAAAGAGTTAGGCTCTCCTCCCCAAATTTCTCAGGGAGGCAGATTCTTCCCACCCTCTTGGTGTGGTTTCCTCTCGGGTATACCTCCCATACCCATGACTGTAGCTGGCTCACGTGATCAGAATAATATTCGAGTCCTCAGGAAGAGAGGAAGAGGGTGGAGGTAATCTACTGTGTTTTAATTAAGGCCATGACTTGGATGTCACATGTCAGTTTTTGCTCATACCTCATTGTCAAGAACCTAATTTCATAAGTATCTTTGTGTGAAGGGAGGCAAAGAGATACAGTCTTCTAGCTTTTCAAACATTAGTCCAGATAAAAGGGGAAGAAGTCCTATTAATAAACGAAAGAAGGGGAAAATAGTCATCAAACCTTAGTCCTTTCCATCCCATTAGCTCCTGACAAGATGAAAGGACAAAATACAAACTGCTTAGCATGATACACCAGTGTACTGATGTTGCCATGTCTGTTCTTTGTAAATAATAACGCTAGGAGGTTGAAATAGTTTGTTACATAGTTCATTACATCGTCTCATCAATTTGTCTGTTTCTTCTGATGTAACAGTAAAAACTCAATAGCAACAACTTAAGGTTCTCTGAAGTCCACAAACAATGCCAAAAATACAAAGTGTTTTGATTGGCAACAATTGCTAACTAGATGGACATTTCTCCAGCTGAGTTTGCAGGAGAATTATGGTGGAGGGAAAAATAACAAACATCATGGTCATAGGTGGGGCGACTTCTAAGAAATCTATTTCTGTGCATCATTTATTAAAGCAATTTCCCATCTAGAATTCTCCTTCTTTGTTACATAGGAAAGGAAACCAACTCCATTTTTAAAGTCATGTTGAGACATGAGAAGCCACTTCACTTAATCAAAATATTTTACCTCATGAACAGAGAGTTAGAGGTGGGAGGCTGAAGCAGGAGAGAGTAAGTTCAACCTGTTTATGAATGATTTTAATTTCCAATTGTTTTCTTTTGATTTCCTTTTATAGCAAAATATCCTTGTTTCACAATAAAATATCTCTCTGATAATTATTTTTGAAAATTTTGTCTGCTTTAATGTCTCTCATGCTTTCCTTTGCTTTGCTTCCCCCATCCTTCATTCTAGAGGCTTTTATTTGTCAAAGATTCATATTTAAGGTTAAATAGCTCAAAAGCTAATTGAAAATTTCCCATAGGTAGACCAGTTGTCAAGTTGTAAAATGGTTTTACCATCTGTTTTTCTAGTGAGGCTCCTCTCACCACATTGTCGTTCCTGGAAGCCAGTCCTCTAAAGTCATTCTGTTTCTACAGAGAGAGATCTTCTACTGTGTAGTGACAAGACTGAGGGAGTGAGTGGGACAGAAGGGGAGTAAGGTTGCAGTAAAGAACCCCACATCCATTCTTCCCTTAGTGAGGGAAGGGGGCTGGGACCCTACAGTTTATTATGGTGACCTTCACTTACTCTCTCTTGCCCCATCCTTTATCTCTGCTCTTCTCTGAAACCTCTCACATTCAGATTCCCAAACACATTTTCTAGGACTAGTAGTAAAGGGGAATATCTCCAGGTCACATTGGGTGTCTTTGGGGACCTGACCCTATTCTAAACCCATTAATTAAACATTTAAACAATCTCTTTCTTTTGAGTACGTTCCTCCACCTCGCCCCTCCCCCACATCTTCTGTGGATGAGTTTTCTTCCAGTTTTGGAGACTTTCTTACTTTCTGTAATGTAAACAATTTGCTTCTTATCTGTGTTATCCTCTGTAACCTTCATTCATCCACTTTTACTCTTCAGATAATTCAAGGCTACAAATATCCTCCAGTTCCATCAAATTTGAGTGGCAAGCTGCAGTTATGTTTCTGGCTTATTTTAATACATATCAATGATTTCTGAGCCTAGTTATGATGTTCAACATGAACAAGGACTGTTGAGTCATTTGTAAGAAGTACAGTCAATAAAGTAGTATGTTATCTACTCTTTTATTTCGTAGCACTAAAAAAAAAAACAAAAATTGACTTCGCATTCAAAAGTTTTCATCTCCTTCCACAACAAAAACCAAAACAAATCAAAAATTACTTCATGAGTTTATTCATCCATTCTCTGGCTACTTTTTAACTAAGGTGCCAGGCATTGTGCTGTTGGTTGGAGATTCAAGGATGAACAAGGTACACTGCCATCTGGTAAAAGGTGCAGACAATTAAACAGGCAATTACACACTAGTGGATGTAAAACATTACTTTACAGGAGCTCATAAGAACAATATCTGTCTCAGAATTTTGGGGTCAAGCAAGGTTTAGTTCCTAGTGTAGAAAATTTTGTCTAAGCTGAACATTTGAATGATGAGTATGAGTTAGTCAGGTTAATTTTAGAGGGAAAGAGTGTCACAGAAGAAGTGTGGCAGGACCTGAAGGAGAGAAATAGCAGAGCACACACAAAGAAATGAACATTTGGCAAGGCTTGTGGGAACTGGGACTTGGAGATGAGGTGGGGAGAGAAGCCTGGAGAAGAAAGAAGAGGTCAGACTCTCAGTGCCTTGAAATTAATGGGACAGTGTTTTGAATGGTTATTAAGAGAAATGAGGCATTCTGCTGAGGTGAACTAGATGATGTTGGGTGAAAAAAAGTGTTAATAAAGGTAAATGCTGTTAGAACATAATTTCTGAAATCCAGTTTAGGTACACAGGAGGCCTCGAACAGAATTATAACAAAGATGATAAGAAGAATTACATAGATCAACACCATCATTTTAATAATGCACAATTAGGAAACTGGGTAAAATAATAATGTTTTTTATTATTTTCCCATGTTTCCTTAGCTTCATGTTTAAAATTCAACCACTTTCTGCCTTTTGCAGATTGTCAGCAGCACTTGAGGGATTATTTGCCTGGTTAATGGAACTTTCAGGGTCCCTGGCTTAATCCATTAATTCTCTTAATCTCTTGACTTAACCGTTAGAAGAATATTCTTGGGTAGATGGTAGTGATGAGACCTCTGGAACTCATTGTCTAGTGGAAACAGTTTTCCAAGTCTGCTTCTTGGAGATTGTGCTTCACTGATCATAGATTATCCAAGTAACAAGCCATTAATAAACTATACTGTCAACAAGTCATAAAAGGAAAAATTAATTGACTTTAATGATTTTAGCTAATAACTCCCCAAAATGTTACATACAGCTTCCTAATTTCATGAAAATGACTTTTCTCTTAGAAATACTGTTTAATAAAAATACAGAGAATAGAAATGCTGCTGATAGAAATAAATAATTCAAAAGCATTGCACCACTTAAAATATCACACATCATCTTGATAAGGAAAATCTAAATTAAGTTGAATATAGTAAATACATTCAATTAATATTCCATTATTATGGAATGGAAAAAATTAACTCAGAAACTTTCATTTTTAAAATTAGGTTCCAAATCTCCATTTCAGCATCATTTCCTTCCATAAAATTATCCTTGTGATGAGGAGTTCTAGAGCAATAGGTAAATTAGCAGGGAAAAGACTTGCCTTTATTTACCATCTACCATATACTCAGACATAGTCAACAGGTTTTGAGAGACAAATTTAGTGCATATTTATGTCATAAAATCCCCAGTGGAGAAAAAATGAGATCTATGTTAATCTACACTTTGTACCAATGAGAGAAGTGACAATTCCCCAAATCAGTATCCATCTTATTATCACACAATCAGCCAGTGGCAGAGGCAGGATTTGGAGTCAGATCTGACTTTTATTATTCATTCTCCTTCCATCATCCCTTATTCATATTCTTTATCTCAATAAAACACAAGTTGAGAGAATAATATTTATGGTTTATTTGTTTGTTTGTTTTTGACTTTTTGATTAACTTTCTTAATTTTGTGTGGTTTATTTTGATATTGTTTTCATATTCACTAACCATTTATTCCTTCATCAAAAATAACAAAAATAGTTATTGAATAAATTAGTATAATGCATTGCCCCTGCCTTAAGGAAACTTTGAGTCTAACTTGAAGTTAAATACCAGTATGAGAGGAGAATAAAGTGCTATTGCAAGAGAGTGTATTATCAACAGCTAATGATGTTGCACGCACAGGGATGCTTTTGGAATTTAGAAAAGAGCAAGATAACTGTGCCTAATTGGGCATAAGAAAAGAATTTTTAAAAAGCAGCAACTTTACAAAAATAAATATTTCCCAACCCCTTCCATGAACCCTACTGCAGAATTAGCCTGCTTAATGATTCTGAAATACTTTTACCTTTCATCATTGATCTCTCTAAAATTTAATTCATATTACATGTTTTACAAGTTGAATTCTGACATGGCATGCTGCTATCACTAAAGGTCACCAGGACCTGAAGTTCCAAAGTGTTGATACTTCAGTTAGTCTCAGTGTTAACATTCAGTCCACTTTCACAAATTCTCTACCACCTTCTGTACAAGTGTGCAGAATTATATGCTCCAGTTAAACACAATCTTCCTCATACGACCAGACAGTGGAATATAATAGAACAGAACACAGTAGGGGAGCACACATCCTAACCGGTCACATGATAAAGCAAATATTGTATATGAAAGTCCAACTTGGTCAACAACATTTGCATTTGGTTCACACAAATGTTTTAACGCCAACATACACTTCTAATCTTTTCCATTTCCTTTGCTAATCTATAACCTACGAAGTTAATTCAATATAAGGAATTAAATGTGTCACATCATATTTTCACATGCAAAAAAAACCCAAATATTACAGCAACTCAGATTTTCATGAAATAAACCACAACAAGAATAAGAAGATAAAATTACTTTTAAAGAGATCATAGAAAAAAAAAAGATAACTGAGATGACCACTGGGTAAGAATTGGTATCTCTACCCATCTCCTCTTTTTTTGGAAAGACTTTCTGGCTAGGTTTCCTCATATGAGACAACAGTATTATTTTTGCTAAATCGTAGTATTTTTGCTAAAACAAAAACTAAGATTAAGTGAGGCGGCAGACAAAAGATGAGTAGGTTTTAAGCCTTGAGACGTTGCAAAAATTGGCCAAGTAAATGAAATACCACCAGTACACAGTTTGTCTAAATTTTCGGCTATAGATTACATGGGTTTGTCAGACAATGACCTACATCAAGAGAGTGGCAGAATCCGGTGCCAGTGAGGGCACTGAGGCCCACGGGGGGAAAAACAGCTTCTTGTAGGGATATGTAAAAGAAGGGCTGAGAAAGCTTTGAGATTATGTCAGAGTGGAGTTGGTGTTATACTTTCATGAAATCATAATGACTATAATTTCCATTTTGAATGTTTACTCCATGCTAGTAGAATACTAGATTATTGCGCACACTTTCAAACTTAATTCAATCCTCAAAGCTCCCCTATAATTAAGCATTTTAATCAATATTTTAGAAACAGAATTGTGTTTCAAAACAAGGAAGTAACTTCCCAAATTTAACCTACAGAGTAAATAATAGAGTTGGTATTTGAACCCAGATCTGTCTTAACCCAAATCATGTACTTTCCCTTTAATGCTGTGATGCTTAATTGTCAATATACTGGCCCAGGCAGTCTTTCCTAATTAATGGAATGTCTTCATACGATATTAAGACATTAGTGTATTTGATAAATAAATATACATATATACTGATTTCCCATTTGATTCAATTAATGATTTTTAGTAGATATACTTTGGAGTTGCTGTCTCTTGGAAATACACATTGTATTTATTTTTATTCCCAAAATAAACACCAGAGAACACGGTAGAGATGGTGCAACTCTGGGAAATTTTCGTGATTCTATTAAGTTTGTATTTCTAATTGTTCATTATTTCAGGGAAATGTTTTCAAGGAGACACAGATTTCACTAATTGAGTCTCTTGTTTTCATGACAAAATGATTTTCATGGATTCATAATTCTACATTGGAATGAACTCACAGGCTTTTTTTCATTTGATCACAAATCAAGTGAATTTCTAGTGTCAACTTTTTGTTGTTAACTATGTATTTACATTCTCACTTTGTTTTTGTAGAACATATATCGGCACTTCGGCATGAGCTTGGCTACCTCAGGCAGAATATTATTTGTTTTCTCTAATTTGAGTTGGTGCCAGAGCCCTGATTGAAGTCGGTTATTACTCTGTTAAGAATCTTGACTTCTTGGTGTACTCAGAACACCTTTAGTCAGCACAAGAATTACTTATAATTCAGTGTAGATTGCCAATTACCCTCTCTTAATATACGATGGCCATTTTGCCAAGCTAGATATTCTTGAAGAACGTCATCTGATATCAGATTTTTTATTGGATTGCTAGCCATTCACCTGCCACAACTGAAGAATTACTGACTGGAATTACTGAGCAACTGGTGAAAATTATTCTCACAACTACCATAAAAAGGCAAAAATTTCTCCTAGTGTGTTCAGATGCTTACCATCTTTATTTGCTTACTTTCAAGTATTTTTCACTCTCCTCTCTCTCAGTAGATTCCCTTTTAAATTCTGTATTAATTTACTGTTCCCTCTTCCTACATTTCTTTTCTCACCTGGCATCTTCTTTTCCTCTGTGTATATTTATCCTTTCATTTATTTGCCCTTCTTTCACAAAATTTCTTTTCTCATATTTCCTATGACAAATTCATGTTTAACTTGTTATAGAAGCTTCCTCCCAGTCTCATAAAATATTCAGGTTAATATGAATTCCCTTCCCTTTTTCATGAAGATCTGTAGACTAGTTAGAGGTCTAAACTGTTCTTGTCATTGTTTTTCTGACAAGGACAGATTTTGTTACTTCAGACCTCCTGACAACTTTCACTGTCTGATCCTAACAAAAATCCTCCACTCCTTATCTTTTGGACTTTTTCCATATTTATTTTGAGATTTCCAACAAAGCAGAAAAGATACTTAAATAGCCTGCTTCTACCAGAACCTTCAGGACTGTTCCTTTCTCAAAAATACGTTAAACTCAACTTTTGCAACTCCATTAGAAAGTTCATGAGTTCAAAGCAGAGGGAAGGATTTTAGCAGCTGAAATCTAATTTAATCAGGGAAATGTGTTGACATCTTTTCCAAATGTATTCTTAAAAAAAAAAAAAAGAATTTCCAAGGCTTTCTCATTCAATAAAGGCTTATTAATTCAGAAATAAACTTGATTTTACTGCAAAATATATTTTGTGGTTTTAACAGGGATCAATTTAGGCAATTATACACCATAAGACATTACAATTAGTAATGAACGCTATATTGCATGTTTTCTTTATTCACAATGGTGATGATTAAGATAAGAATTTAAAATTTGACAGTATACCCTACAGTGCCTATATCCAGAGAATTACCATCTATTATCTCTTTCTTAGAGCAAAGATTCTAGATTTTTTTTTCCTTTTTTAAAACAGTTTTCCATCAACTTATTTCCATTTCTTGTTGAGTTTGTGGGAGAACACTTAAGACCACTCAGGGCTGGTCTTTTCCCAGCAGTGGCCGGAGCAGCGGGAGCGCAGCTGAGTCCTCAGCAGGGAACTGCTAGGGGAGCATAGGGGCACCTACGCCCCACAGACGGGTCTGAGCAGCAGTAAACTCGGGAGCTGGAGCAGCCCATTGGCTGTGACATTTCTCCTTGGGCACAGCCTTTCCTTCACTACATTAAGGGTCCCTGCGGAGGCAGAGATCAGGTGGGACCTATGAGGGGTTCACTGGAGAGGGTACCACGCATATGCAGAACATCCAGGGCCAGCATCCGTCTTCTCAGACCCGCTGAGCGAGCTCCCCTGTTGCTGCATGTCTGGCAAGGTCCACACAGCGCAGGCGAGAGCCGTGTGATACAGAGCAGTGGTGGCAGGTTGACACCGATGCTGGTGGGCAGCCCAGGGTCCAGTAAACACCAAAGTCTCGGTTCCCACAAGCCTGCCCGGATCATCCCAGAAGCCTGTCTGGACCAGTCAGTCAGTTCTAGGAGTGAGGCGGCAGCAACAGGAGTGACTCCAGTGGCAGCAGAAACTTCGGCACAGCTCACCAGCCATCGTGGCACTGACATCAGCCAAGCTTTCAGTGGCAGCAGTGGCCCAAGCTGCCAGCAGAAGCTCCTTCCGTGTGCTCTTCAGATTTATGACTAAGTGCTGTCAGTTTTCCTTTTGTAGACGGACTGCTCCATCTGGAGGTCAAGGTTGGTGCCTCCTACGGGGCTTTCTGCTGTGAGGAATCTGAGGACGTCCTCCTCCTTCATTTGCAGGACAGCAAGGGCTCCGGACATCATGAAAGTTTCCCTTTAAGTTATGATGGGAACCCAGAACAACACTGTACAGAGACCTCCTCCCTGGGTAGCTCAGAAAAAGCCTAGCTCTCTTAATTAAATTTTAAAAAGACTATAATATCACCTATTGTGAAAATATAACTATTTAAAAGTAACAATTAGAATTATAAATTTGGAAGTGAAAAAGGCATTTGTTACAAGTGATCCTGTTCAGTTCTTTATACAAGATAAAACTAAGGCACAGAGACGAAGTGACAGAAAAAAGGAAAAAGCTCTTTGATGAACTCTGAAAATGTAGGTTACTGTGTTCACACAGAACTCAATACACTGATATTCCCACTTATCTTTATGTTCTTCAGCCTGTTTAAAACCAAAATTAAGTGATTTATAAATGTAAAATATTAAGTGATCACTAGTGATAACTATATAGAACATTGCAATGATTTCTTAGGAAGGAATAGTAAATCATTAGCATAAGTTTAGATGAATGTTTTCCAGATATAGACTTCTCAATTGGTTGCCCTAAGCATTTTAAATTATAAATATATATATATACATTTCCTAGAAGATCATTATATATATATATTTATAAATATTTATTTATAAATATATATATTTATATTTATTTATAATATTTAATATTATAAATAAATTATAAATATTTAAAATATTTATTTATAAATATATATATATATAATTTAAAATGCTTAGGACAATCAATTAAGAAATATATATATATATATATTCCCTAGAAGATCATTCCTTATTTCTAAAAAAGTAACTTTGGATGTAGTTACCTTCCTTTCTATTTTTCCTCTTGTCCTCTTTTTAATTATTTGATAGATGACATTGGTTTGTTGACATATAAATACAGGCCTTGAGCACCTGCCCTTTACCTTATAATGGTGTTTGGAGAGTCTCTGGCGATGAGATGCTAGTACATGTGGAGTAATGGGTGGATTGTGCCAGTTACTGTGTGTGATGGGTAATGAAGAGGGCATGCAGAAGAAAAGTAAAACCTGGAACAGATTGAGGAATAGGTATAATTACATTTACATGGGTATATATATTTACATTTATATATATATATATATTTTGCTGTCTTTAGTGGGAGAGTTAGAAATGCCTCTTGCTTCATTATGGGATACACAGGACTGGGCCTTTAAAATGCTCTCTAAATATTATGTGCATAAGGAAAGAATGGAAAATTCTGATATTCATTGGTTTTTGCTTCAAATTAAGTTCTTATCTGTAGATATTTAATCATATTTTAAAGTATAACCATATTTATAACCATATTTTAAAATAAACCTAAATGTTATAGTGTATTTTTTTATCTTTATAAAAAGCTTCTTTATAAAATTATGTAAAAAAATAATCACGAAGTATTGTGATTTATAAAATAAGCACAAAATGTTGTGCAATCAATGTTTAAAAACAATAATTTGATTTTAATAATAATGATATTAATAACACTTGGATTTTTATAGTGTGTCAGGAAGTATATTACTCATCGTACATGAGAAGCTCACTTCAATCTCAAAATGACATGGTTATTTATCCACGATTATCAACTCCATTTTACAGATGAGGATACTGAGGCTAGTACAGTAATTTCTCTAAATTTAGATATTTTCAAAGGGCTGGAATTGAAATGATAGTCCAGGAATCTGGCTCAGGTCCTGATATGGCCCCCATGAAGTGGAAATAACCTAGACATTATTTTATTTTTTACACTGTTCTGAAAGTTGTGGTATATTTGATGAGCATGTATCATTTTGAAATAGATGGAAAAAAATCAACAGTGATACAATCAAAAATTTTCCAAGGAATGACTAAAAAGGAATTTTGCTTGATTGTTCATAGAAATCCAGATATTTTGATTCAAAATGAAAATGTGTATTGGACAGATGGCACTGTGAAACTGTTCTTGTTTCTTTTTGCTAAACTGCCCTGACTTTGAAGAAATAATAGATTTTAAAGAATTATACAGTTAGTGCCAGAAAATGAATTCTCAGTTTCAAAAGTGGTAAGTAATTATGGAAGGTACTTTATTCTTTGTGTCTATATTTTGAAGTGCAAATCTCAAGAAGTGTCTCAATTACAAAGTATCTGCAATCTTCCAAGTGTTAGTTTCTCAAGCAGCTGAAAATAAACTAGGTCCAGTAAAAGTTACTGTAAAATAGGAATTTCAGGAACAAGTAGATGCATTCCTGAGCCAATAAGCAAGATACAAAAACTACAATTCGTGTTTGGGTCTACAGTTCTGTAAATTCTTCTTTATGAAATTCCCTTTCTTTTATGTAATTTCTGAAAATGAAATTAAGCACTACTAGCAAGGATGTAAAAGTAGAGATATGACAGACTTAGAGCTAACTGCTTCACTTCTCTCTTAAGATTATTTCAGGATGTGAAGATATTTGTTGAGCTGATGAGAGATGATCAGTGACTAGTACTTTGGCAAGACTCTGCACTCAAAGAACAAAGTCCATGAAATGTTCATGAAAATACAGTGACAAAAATAATACACAGTATACACAAATACCAGACATATAATGTGGAATCCATAATTGAAATATCAAGTAATGGTAATCTAATTGCGTTTTTTGTTACCGGACACACACACATACACACACACACACACACACACACACACACCCCTTATATAATAAAACACCTAAAAATAAAATGACAAATACATTTTGACTGAATAGCTGTGCTTAAAGGATAATTCAAATTGATAGAGACACTCTGAATTCAACTCTTAAAGAACTTTAATCCATATTGATTATTTTAAATATATTAAATTAAAAAAAAAATGACTCTACCAGAAGTGTCAGGATAAACTGAGATGTCAATGTTGAACTATGTACTAAAGGGCTTTGGGAGAAAGAAACTGAAATGGGATCTGGAAGGGAGTCAGAGAAATAAAAAAGCAAAGAAAGAAAGTAAAGGTGGGGCTCAGGGGTAACGGTGCGCATGAGTGTTTGAAAAAGAGAGACAAACCCACTTTTCCTGGCGTTTCTTCCTACCAGCCCATTGTTCATTCCCAAAGCTTTTTCCCGCCCAACTTGTATTCTCTCTGAAAAATAGATCTTGGTAGCGTAATATGAATGTTAACAAATGCTGCAGGTACCCTACAGAAAATACCACCAAATTAAAATCTCAGGAAGGAAATCCATTCTCTGCCCTCACATAACTCTACCAACTCGCATCTACAATCCTAACTGGTAGTTCACATTTTAGTTTTAGTATGTATTAAAATTTGCTTTTCTCCATCATCCCTGAAGAGCTATTAAAGGAAAGCAAGTTTTAAATTACATGCATTTTATAGGAACTCAGGCCCAATATATTTGGAGGCAGAATGATAAGAAAAAATACGGGAGTAATAGAAGAGGCAGAAATGTGGAAGAGACAATGATGCAATGTTTAATTACCTAGGGATAGGCCTTCCCCAAACAACATACTTTCAAATGAAGAAGTGCTTACCCTTCACTCACTTTTGTTTAACAGAGATTTTTATATAATAGTTCACATTTCTCAACTCCAAAAATGTTAGGTTTTTTCCTTGGTTTTTTTCTTGGCTTTTTGCCTGGGAAAATGATGAGGCAGTCTAAGTGTACCAGATTATCAGGCTACAAACAAGGTACATGTACAAACATATATATGCTATTAAAATACAATAATAAATATTAAACAATGTAGCCCCATCAAGTAACAAACTGGTATTTTTTGTGAGTCCCTGCTTTTGCAAAGGAATTATTCCTAACAGTGGTGGAAAACATTCTATTCTCATATTTTTAAACAATAAACCAACTAGCAAGCTAGGAATGAGAATTCTTTAAATCAAAACTACATGTCTGGATTGGGTATATGGTCTAAATCTAAAAAAAAATCAGTTTGGTGAATTTGGTAGGAGAATTTTATTGTAAAAGCAGAATATAGCCTCCTATTATGCTTTCGGATGTACAATTATTGTTACGTTTGGTTCACAGCATTAAGGAAAACTGTGGACAATTCTGCAAGCACCACTACTTACCCGAGAACTTCAAGATTGAACTTAATGTAGGTGGAGAAGTCATACTTGGTAAAGAAGGTTAAATGCATTTAACTGTAAATTTAAGGATCCAGTAATCTGTCAGTTTTAAGAGGGCAATCTGCTGGAGCAATCAGACATTGTCCCTGAGTCTGTAGGACACTTCCCCAAAGTGCAGAGATAATGAACAACTGCTTTCCCTAAAGAAATCTGCCCATTGGCTCAAAGAAAAGCTGTTCAGACTACTTTAAAGAGGTCACTGAACCAGGACACCCAGTTAGGAGGTGACATGGGGATCAACACCAGCCCCTTTTGACCAGTCCTTACATTCTCTGTGCCTTCATGGGTTTATAGTTCAGATTTAATCTTCTAGCTTAAATGAGAGCACTGACGTCCCCCTTTCAAGTTACAATCTTCAAATCCCGGGCACTGAAAACCAAGAAAAATTTTTAGGAAAAAAATGTACCCAAAATGTAATTTTTCAAGGCAGGCCTAAAGAAATTAAATTGTTGTATTAGTTTCCTACTATTGAATAACAAGTTGCCACAAAGAATGGTTTGAAACAGCACATCTTTTACATCACGGTCTGCAGGTCAGGAGTGCAGGCAGAGCAGAGCTGGGTCCTCTGCTTGGGGTCTCACAGGTTACCATCAAGGTGTCAGCCAGGCTGCATTTTCTCACTTAGAAATGGGGGAAGGCTCTGCTTCCAGGCTCAATCAAGCTGTTGGCAGAATTCATTTTCTCATAGGACATCGACTTTTTGCTATTCCTAGAGCTTGTCTCGGGTTCTCTGCCACAAGAAATTCTCCAACATGGCCACTTCTTTTCTTCTTTTTTATTTTTAACTTTTTTTTAATTTTTGGGGGGAGGCAATTCATTTTATTTATTTATTTGTTTGTTTTAGAGGAGGTACTGGGGATTGAACCCAGGATCTTGTGCATGCTAAGCATGTGCTCTACCACCTGAGCTATACCTTCCCCTTTGACCACTTCTTTACCTGAACCACAAGGAGAGTTTCTCTCTCCAGTCTGCTAAGAAACCAGTCTTATGCATACTGCAATAGCCCATTACCTTTAGCAAATGTTATTGGTTAGAAGTAAGTCAGAGATTCCTCCCCACACTGAAGGAGAAAGTCTTACCCAAAGGCAGAAAGAGAGCTGAAAATCCTTAGGGGTTTCCACTGGGTTGGTCTTCCATAACCATTTATTTTTAACATTTTTAAAATTTGGTGTATAGCCAGTTTACAATGTTGTGTCAATTTCTGGTGTACAGCATAATGTTTCAGTCATACATATACATACATAAATCCCTTTGCATATTCTATAACCATTTAAAGTCACAGAGCAAGTTAGAGGAAAATGTGCAATAGAAGCACAGTTCTCCTGTAAGCCACGTCACTATCTCCTTCAATTACTGCCTGACCTCAAGATCCCTGTTATTTCTACTGTTCTGTTAGTCATTAAGATGGATTTTAATTGAAAGTTCTTTTGGATGTGATTTGGAATCGAACATCAACATCCCATCATATCATATTTTAAATTATTCTCTATTTTATGACTCTAAGTTAAATTTTTGCAAATTGTTTTTTCTACCTCTATAGTAGGACAATTGTATGAGAGAAAGCGGGGATAAGAGGAAAATTAAAACAAACAAGATAAATTATTTTTATTTTATTTTGTATATATATATATAGATAGATTCTATATATATATGTATGTTTTGAATTTCTTAATCTGCTACAATAACCATCCTATTTTAAGGGCTCTGAAAATTGCTGAAATTGAATCAGGGAAGTTTTAGCCTTGTCTCCATTACGTTTGTTCATATTACTAAAGTATTGCCAATAAAATGCTACATTTTAATACTGGAATTTGAAATCTGTTGCCATCTGGACTAGGGAACTATGGGAAATCCTTTACACTTTGAATCTCCTATCAATTGAATGGGCAACATTATAAATTTTATAAGGTTACTTTAAGGATTGATTAAGTTCCACTACTGAAATATTTGTTTGGTATTTTTTCCCTTGCATATAAATGGAAATGGCTGAACTGCATTTGTACTAAGTTTTCTTTCAGCTTCAATTTTCTAATGTATAGGAATAAGGGTGGGTACCTAGGAACTCCTCTGGGATTAATAGGGGTCTGCTAAAAGTCTCAGACCATGTCAGGTGGTCTAAGTCTGCTTTCTTACAGAATCTGGACAATGCCAACATAGAGATTGGGGCTTTGAGGAGAAGTATACCTCATAGCCTATTTCATTTTGCAGATGGAACTGATGTGATTCTAAGACATTCATAAATGCATTTTCCTCTTCAGATTCTTTTTTTTTTTCTGTCAGAAGATTATTCAATTGGTTATCTCTGGAAAGACACATATCACTTCCAGTTCATGATCTGTTGTATCCTGAATATGCTAACTTATTGTATTCCATAACAGAAAATTTTTAATTTTTATCTGTAATGCTCAAAACATTTCTTGACTTGTATTATTCAAATTCAATGTCTTTTTCCTTAAATATGTATCAAATATTTCTGTATATGCAGGACTTTTTTTTTAACCCATTTTCAGTTGCTTTGAGCCTCCATAGACTATTCAGATAGCACCAATCTCACATCCTTTGACTGATTTATCTTCTTTCTAATTTAATCCTTTATAGCCCAATCATACCTGAAGTATTTGGAAAGCTTCCTGAAAGCAAAGTCTCAAGAGGTAATGGTTTAAAGTAATGAAAATTTTCTTTGAATATGATACCTCATCCCTATTAAATCCCCTAAAAACCATTTTCTGTTTTCTGTCAACTGTGTTTTGCCTGAAAGGAGGAAAGTAATTACTATGAACAGGCTTAGATTAGTTGGGGAAATACTTTCATGGCTCCCTATAAGCATTTTAGTCGACTTCACAACTATAGCTCAAATAAATTAGCTTTATTTCCCTTCCTGATTTTGTAGCTTTCTTGCTTCCAGAGAGTTATAACATAGTGACTGGTGTTGCTTACAAAAATATCGGATTTCACTGGGTGCCGGGTCATAATGTTCTTTCTTAACCACGTTGCTTTTCATAGATTTGCCCTACTGTACAATCATTAAGGATATTCATTAAGCATGCCACTCTTCTGTAGGGGATCGATATTTCTAAAATAAAAGGCAGAGTTGTTTGCATTTTATTTCAGCTGTGTTTTCTCTCAGGCTTTCAGTGTTTTGTTTTTAATCGGCCAGGGTAGCTCCTCATGTAATGAGATGACACCTCGTGTAATGAGCTACTGTTTGTTGTTATTCCTGGCAAGAGACCATGCAAGGGCAAGGCCTGTTAACTACATGTGCATAGATGAGCTGCCCTTCAACCTGCGGTGAGAGCCTATTTGAGCAGAGGAAGGATGATATTTTTGCCTTCTGCTGCATCTCCAGGCAGATTATCGTGGCTCCAAGCCTCTTTGTCTAGAGGCCTGGATCTGCTATGCTTGGCGATTCTTTCCCCTGCAAGTTCACTGATATTTTCCAATCCTCACAAACTTAAGAGCACAAAGCAGAAAATATTTGCTTCATATGACATTAAGTCAAATAAAAAAATGTAGGGTCAGATTTAAGGCAGTTTAACCCAATCCACCATAAACTCAACTGACTCTAGACTTGAGCAGCAAGGGGTTTACAGGCAAGCAACACATGCTTAGTCAACTAACCCGTTCTTTGCTTTCAGCTTGAGTTTTTCTAAGCATTAAAAAAATAGGTTGTCTTTAATTTGGAGTATGAATTTTTTTAAAAAAATGTTTATTTTTATCAAACATAATTTCAGTTGATGAGACCTCAAAAATCTTGAAAAGACTCAAATTATTTTAAGTTACACATCAGTAGTTGACTATCTACCAATTGCCTAAGCTGAATGAGGTGCAATATTGGCAAATTAAAATGAGCAGGGCAGGGAGCACAGAGGAACTATGAAGACACAACTAAGTGAATTTAGACAGAAAAGAAAATTGCGTAAATGGAATAGAAGTCACTTAAATTGAGAAGGAAGAAAGTCCATGGGAAAATCGCTATTTATGGCATGACATTTAAAAAATGCTATCCTGTATCTGGAACATTTGACAAAATGGTAAAAAATAAAATCTGATTACAGTTCTTTTTGGCCTGGTGCAAAATAGAAATAAGAAACACCATGAATTTTTTTTTGTTCCAATAAATTTGACATCACGGGCTCAATGTATATTAAATATACATGCCATTTAGTAAAAAGAACATGTTATGATATATTATGGGAGCATGACACGCGAGTATTCAGCATGGATCTCAGTCACATTTAGCACTCCTACCTCTGTGTCTCTCTCAGTGAAGACTTGGAGTAAATACTTTCTAAGATTCATTACAGATATATAATTCCATGATCACAATGTTATTAGTATCTGTAAATATATACCAACACACAAATAATCAAGTCAGACTCTCAGTTTGATGCCCTTGAGCTGCTTTCTGCAAAGCAGAAAGATTACATCTCTTAAAAAACAGACAAACAAACCTGAAATGAGTACAACTTTATTTAATTTAGATATTTGTACAAGTAAAACAAGCATATACAAAAGATGCAAGTTTTATAACATTCCCCCTAGACTTTACCCAACTAAGTCAAACATTGATAGCTTATTGGCTACTTTTAAACTATTGACTTTCAATCTGCACACTCTAATGTTGTTGCTAAGAAGTGAGGGAATATAAAATTTAAGGTGTTTACACATGCTTATTAGAATTTCCTATTAGCTTCACCCAGCATCTTTCTGGGCTTAAAAAAAGTGTCAGAAATATTGCATGGCATAGTATCCATCTTCTAGAAATATAACAAATTTTTTTCAATTTATTACAATATATATTTAATTATAAATTATACACAAAGATAAAACTGGGGCTATTAGAGTCTCCTATTCGATAAATGTTGAAGAATGTTATTATGGCATGAAATGTGCAATGGCTAACACATAAGTGTGTGATATTTGGCAAAAAAGATAAGAGTTTCACTGTCAGTAATTGAAAATGAGCAATGTAGTTTTTTCCCTCTGTTCTTTTTTTAAAATATAATGTTTCACAACATGAAATTATTTCTGTTCATAATATTTATTGAATGAATATATAGTTATCATTTCATTTTAAAAATTGTATTTTTAGAAGTTGAAAATGTTCATGGGATTAATTTTCATATTGAAAAAAATATGTAAGAATTTAATAAATCTGTAAGAAGATATTTCCTTGAGAAGAACAAGGTGTTTTAGGGACTGAATAAGTAAAGTGAAGGTTGATAGTATCAACGTTAATGATGTGAGAATATGAGAGAGAATTCTGTATTATTTTTGCAACCTTTCTATAAATTTAACCTTAAGTACAAAACAAAAAATTTATTTTCAAATAAGTAAGTACATAAAGAAAATGAAGGTACATAGGAGGGAAATTTATCAACCCTAGAGATTAGAAGGAAATCTACAACTGGGCAATAGCCTTGCATAATAGTAGCTCAACAAAATGTAGTTCTTTATTTTATCAAATTAAACTATTGTGACTTTAAAACATTGTTGCAGATAAAACATCTTCCTCCAAATTCCCTAGTATAACTGTCATTTAATAATCTCTTGATAAATTTCTCTTAAGTGTAATGTATATTTATGGCAGATATTTTGGAACATGTAGGAAAAAAAAAAAGAGGAAACCAGAAATCACCATAATCCTACCACTCAGAGATAATGTATGTTTTCTTATATTTAAGTCTTTTTGATATGCCAAAGTGTACAGAGAAAGAAAATGAAAAATTTATGCTATGTATTGTTTTTTATTCCCTACTTTTGTGTGTTTATTTTCTAATTACAGAAATTATACATAAATGCATTTCATAGTAGATTTGTGCATTTTTTCATTTCATTTTGTAAAGATTTATATAATATGCACAATATACAACACATTTTAACATAAATTTGATCACATAATTGTGGTTTTCTGGGTTGTAATTTTTCATTCATTACTTTTAATTTTTAATTTTATGTCATCTTTTTACCCTTAATAGGGGCACTGGGAATTGAACTCAGGACCTTGTGCATGCCAAGCACGTGACCTACCACTGAGCTATACCCGCCACCTCCCTTTTCCTTCATTACTACAGTGGTTCATATTAATGCCTCTCTCACCCATGAACTCTAAATTCCATATGGACACATGCCGAATCTCTTTTGTTATCTTTGTATATCCAGGTCTGAGTATCAGTCCTAACATGGCTGGCAAAGTAATACCTCTCCATAAGTCTAGACAGTAATTTCAATTCTTCCCTAGATATATCACTAGATTTTCTATCAGACTGTCTTTTGTTTGTGTGTTTTTGTTTTTGATGATAAAAATTTGATCTTTTCTATTTCTTTTAGAATATATATTTTGGTGTTATAAATTGAGAACAGACACTATGAGCTGCTAGATGCCTTATGGGTCATATCTTAACCTGAAATAGAATATTCTTGAGAATATCCTGTTGTTCTGTGTGCACAGTGTTCTAAGTATAATTACCAAGAGAATAAATTTAAGTAGTTGTGAAAACTAAAGCAAGGTATTGCTTTCTTATTTAATGTCTTAAAACAGTTACTTGAGAGATATTGCTCCTGAAAATGAAAGCATAGTTATGTCTATAAAAAATATTCTTCTCACTCTCCTCCTGTTGTCAGGTTTCCTGTAGGAAAGTGTTTGAGGCTGATCAGATTCTCCCATTGCATACTTTTATTCCTCCTTCATAATTCTCATTACACTTGTAATTACTTATTTATAATCTGTGGTCCCTGCTAGACTGTAACTACAAGAGAACGGAGACAATGTTAAGTTTTCTCACCTCTGTAAGCACTGCGCCTAAAAGCTGCTTGACACATAGTTATTGTCAAGTTGAATTGAGCAGAATGGTGCCATCCGTGGGTAGTTCTAGATGGGTACTTCCTAGCCAAAAAAAAAAGAAAAGTCATATAAAATTGCAAAATCAGGAGGTGTTGATAGGTTAGCTTCCAGAATTACCAATATGTATCTTATAAATCTTCATATGAACCTACCAGGACAGTGCCTACAAGCATACAATTGATGCTTAATAAGTATTTTTGAATGATATATAGTTTATTGAATGATGATTAAATAAATATAAGTAAATACTTGCTGTGTTAGTAAATAAGACAAGATGTGAGTTATGACACATTGTCCCAGTATTGAACCCTTTGTGACACTTGCTTGTTATAGTCTAGCTCCGATTACTTAAACAGGGTTTCCTCACATGGAAAATATAAATAATACTTGTGTTACTCATGTGTTATAGAGTTTTAATAAGGTTATACCTGTGAAAACCCTTAATATCACTCTAGGTGCAAAATGAATAAGAGATAAAGATTCTGAAGATTCTGGTCACCATAAGAAAATCTACTCCTTGTGTGGATTAGAAAATTCAAGATATGTTTGTTGGAGTTTTTTTGTTTTCATTTGTCCTGGAGAAGAAGCAAGTGCGGCTTTTTTTTTTTTTTTCTGAGTGTATAAACCTAGCTTGAATAAGCCCCCTAAATTTGATAAAATAATATTATGCTTATTAAAACATTTACAGACTGCTTTAAATTGCATCTTGTAAGGTTATTTTAATCTTATTAAAATCTTTTTTTTTAATTTGCCTTGCAAAGTTCTCTAATCACGTAAGTTTATAATGGAACATATTATTTCCACTTAAAGATATGTTCTTGATGCCTTTTTACTAGTAACTAAATTTTCTGCTGACTTTTCCTTCTTCAATCATCAGTAATTCCTGAGGCCTACTCATTGATTGACTTATAACAGTATGACTAATTAAAATATTGAAGCTCGAGGTAGGAGGCAGTACGCAGAGGTAGTATTTGAGTTTAAATAGATTGTTTTATAATAAAGCATTATGGTTTCAATGTCTCTTAAAGATATTTCATGCTGTTATCAATCAAAGAAGAATATGAATTATTCATATTTTACTATTAAACAGGATATTTTTTTAAAAACTTGGAATTATCTGCCTTCCTTTACCATCAAACTTCTTTGAAGAATTATATGCTCACTTCTCTGCTTCTCATTTACTGCTGTTACTGCATATTCTGATTCTCTTTCTGAAATTCCCATTGCTCCTTTTTTCCTTCTTCATTTGGAGTTCAAATTCTGTCATCACATCCATTAAGATCTTTGGTTTCTCCAGACCTCAGTGTCTTCAGGCAGGAAGAGGACTTTATGATACTTACCAGATCCAGGAGTTTGTGATGCCTTTTATTTAAAAAAAAAAAACAACTTTATTTCTTATGTCACCTTCCGTACATATGTATTTGCCAATATTTATTCCTTGACTTTTCTCCTCTCTGTACAAATAGGCAGTCTTATCAATCTCAGCTTCAAATTTCATCCCTATGGAAACTCCTAAATCAATCTCTCTAGGCTTCATGTTTAGCCATATTCCATCTTACCTGAAGCACTTCAGCTTGCTGGGCCTCGGAAACTCTTCAGGAAACAGAGTTGGATAAGCCCCGTGAGACTTCTCTCAGGGTTCTCAACATGTCTAGTTCATTTTCATTCACATTATTCCATCCACCAAATGACATAAACCTCTGTGAGTCAAAACCCAGTGTGGCCTTCAGCAGCAGAATAAATCCATTTTTCACATGAAGCTTTGGTTCTTTCAATTATCCAGCCCAGCTCTTTGTAAGGTACTTGGAATATAATGCAAATAAAATACAGATGGCCCCTTGTTCTTACAGAACACATTGTCTGGTTCTCACTCTCAAATCCGACTGGTAGACAGTCGCTTTCCCTTCCGTTCTCAAAGTTTGTAGAGGCACCTGTCCTCTGAGACTCACCTACCCCTGGATTCCTTGGAGGGCATTTTACATAATAGGCATTCACGTGGCATTTACTAAATGAAAGACATGTCTATTTTTAGATGGTATGGGGAATAGAGACAATTTGTTTAAAGTGTCTTATCATGGAAACGTATAAAGCAAATTAGAAAAATGAAAGATCACATGCAGAGACTAGGATGAGCATGGTAGGATGGTAAGGAGCGAGCGAGGAGAAAGATGGATGACTACGGGCGAAGGGTAATGTGTGTGGATGTGGAGGAAGGGAGAGAAGGGAGCCAGATACAGAAGTCTCCATTACTCCTAGGATGCTCTCCAAAAAGAAAGATTAGAATTCCATTTATTAGGATTTAATAGTTCCCAAGAGCAGAAAACAGTTCCAGGGTACAAAAAAGACAACTATAATAGCTTTTAAGCAGCAAGTAACAGTGAGAGAAATGTGTCAGGATTAAGTCCTCAGGTCCATGGGTGATATTTGGTAATGGATTTTAGTACTTATAAAAGAGATTTTTGAGACTCAAATACAGCCCCAAGCCTTAGGACCAGGACACTGAGTAGGTGACCAAGACAAGGACTCAGGCATTGTGAACCAAGGCGAAAACTCCCTTATCAAACACTTGTTCAAAGGCATAGATGTTCTTGGAACAAGACATATATCCAGTCATGGGGTCACTATGGGGTACATGAGCTCTAAAAGTATCAAGAATGATGTAACGTTGAGTCTGTGAAAAGCAGGGCTACAAGTACATAAGTCCTTCCTGTCAGATGGCAGGGTTAGCCTATCAACCTAGGAATGAGAATGCTGGCTGAAGTCAAGTTTTTTTGTAAATCGTAAAGTGAAAGGAATGCTTGGGTTATAAAAAACAAAGGACAAGTCAGTGATGTGTATGCCATCAAAGTAGGCAAATATTATAGCTAATAATTTTTAGAAAGTGAAGCATTATGTACATTTAGAGCAAAAGTTATGTTATCTTTATATAACAAAGAATTACTTGTATTTACTAATTAAAGTCAAATAATTTAACCAAAAAACAATTGCTTTAAACAATATGTAAAGTTTAAATTTGGAGTGTACTCACATAAGGTAGACAAAACATATATTTTTAAATAAAAAAAGGAGCACCATGGTCTTATAGCTTAACATGTTCTAATATTTTTTCAATTGATATATATTATGCTGGAAAATGAATACTTCAGCTTTCTATTAATAGCTTCAGCTACACCAAAAGAATTTTAAAATAATAGTATTTATCATTTTCATACTCATTATGCATAGTGTCTATGCTAAGAGTTTCACCCACACTCTTTCACTTAATCTCTCTTAAATCTGTATATTCGTACATGGCAAATATTATTTTCCCTTTTAAAAAGATGCAAACTTTGGAACTCAAAGAAAGGAAGTCGTTTGTCAGAGTCTCATCATTAGTAAAGAGTTAGGTATTCATTAAGTATCTGGTAGATACCCAAGTCCTAGGATTTAAAGCACACACTACTAAAAATAGGCCAACGTGAACACACCCAGCATCTTAGAAAGGAGATGCCTTTAAATTCATCAGAGGGAATGAGAGATTTTCAAAATCTCTCTTTCTATGTATCTACCTATAAGAACACTTTTCACGATAACACAAGCTCACTCATCAGTGAAAAGACAAGGTAGGATTGTAATTTATCTTCTGAATTAATAGAACTATTTCAGTGCATTTGCCCAGCAGTTGAGGTGTTCTACCCTTTTTGCACCAAGAGATACTGAAATGTGGGGGTAAGTCTATTTTATTAACCTCTGCCACCGACCCCAGTAACATTCCCCAATCCTCTGTAACTTTCCTTCAGCAGAACAGCTTAATGGGGATTTACCTTAATTATTGTCATAAAATACCTTGATTCTGCTACCTACTGTGAAATTTATACACTTTGAACCATACCTTGAAATAAAAATCACAAAACATTACCTTAAAAGTGGCAAACAGTGAAGACCTTGCAAAAATATAGCAATTATGTAATTTGGTGAAGAAATCTTATCATTAATTTAATAATCTATGCTACGATATGTAAAGCAATTTTGCACAGCTGTGTACAAAATTTTGGAGTTTGTAGTATATCTTTAAGTAGCCGAAAGAAACAGAACGTGTAAAAATGAACTTGCTTTAATTTTAATTAATTTGTGAACACCAAAGAAAGCAAAAGGATAGTTTTTTTGAAAAAAAGTTATACTCATCAAAGGAAAAAAATGTTCATTCTATCACAATGCTGGGAATTGTATGAAGAAAGGCATTTTATAAATATAATTTATGCTTATCCTAAAATATTATGCAATTTTGTAAAATGTAAGTCTTGCTCCCACATCCGCTTCTGGTTCCAGGAAAACGGGAAATACATTGTCTTACACACATTTTCAATTCCTTTGGTGTTTTTACACTTCCAATTCAAAAGATTACTTGGAAGTGAAGACATGAAAAAGTTTATATTTTTAAAATTACAAATGTAGATAAGTATCCTCTTCCTCAGTACTCAAAACAAACAAAGAAACGTTAAACAGATAAAGAAAAATCTCCATTTGCTGTTGGACATTTAGCAGGTCTTCTTAGCACTGAGACTCAACGATCGTTTCCAGCCCTGACTAGAAGAATTGCTGGAGGTTTATTAACTGCATAAACGACTATAGTTTCTCTCTTTTTATCCTTGTTTAACTTTATTCTCATACTGTCCAAAGCACGCAAATTTTAGCCACGCTTATCAGCATATAGCTAAGTTTCTGTAGTTAGCAGCCAAGTGGTCTGTTCTGTTTCGGTTATCGCACAAGCTCAAGGAAAGTGAAAGTATTGCATTATGAATATGCATTAATAGGAAAAAGCGATTATGATGAAGTATGCGTGGCACTGGCTTTGGAATCTGAAAGAGCAAGTTTGGAGGCCAAGATCTGCATTTACTAACATTGTGGACTCTGATAAGCTCCTTAATTTCTTTAAACCTTGGTTTCTTTATATGAAAAATAATCACACCTTAGGGTCGTTCTGAGGATTAAAAGATATAACATATGTAAATCACTTCCCACAATGTCTGGCTTAGAGTAGGCACTCAGAATTGTTAGATGTCTTTTCCAATGATGAATTAAGATGGTGGGGGGTTACACACTAAGAGATGATAAAACTGGCTCTCATGTTGGTTTTGCAAATTGGTGGTTCACGTTATGAGTAATGGAGGGGCAAACCTTCTAACCAGCTCTAAAAATGCTTCCTGATAATGACACCTACCAGTGGCAGTTCCTCTGTTTACCCATGTGCTTTGCTTTCTCTGTTGTAGATCGATTAACTCTCAGAGTGATTATCTAAAGACAAACCCTCTTTTTGGGCACCAGATCTCAAGCCCTCTTATCCAATCAAAGTCATCCTCTATCTCCCTCTGTCTCTTAGATAATCAGTTTCTCTCCTAAGTGCTAAGTCATTCCCACTGGCACACATCTTCAATTGTAAGTGTTTCCTTGACCACAGTGGTGTACTGAGGGCTACTATGGAAGTATCTGTTCAGACTTCAGGCAATATTAGGAGATAATTACATGATGTTATACATAATATGTTTAATATGAGTGTATGTGTGGTTAAAATTAGCACATGTATTACCCTTTTACAAACATTATATTTACATGGAAGTTAATTTCTTAAACTGCAGGTATACAGTCTTCAGCTGACACATGAGAACCCAGGTACATACATTCATTTTGAGGATTAATCAATGAGAGTTTGGAATTACTTGAACTTGCTTAAGATGGAATTCATGTCTTTCACCCCAGTACATGACAGTCCAAAAAAATACTAATAATAGATTAATGCATTTAAATTACTGCAATGAAAGATCTAAGAAAAGGTTAAAAAGTAGATGAAGAAAAGCTTCATTAAGTCTCAGAAAATGATTTGTACATAGAACGACAGGGATGGAGTAACTCAAGTTCTGTTTTCCATGTTTACAATCGTTGTGTCCTCATCGTTCACTTTGAATCCCCTGTTGAAACACAGGACTATGTCGCAGCCATGAAGTGCACCAGTCATATTAAGAACAGCCACCAAAATAGACAGGTATTTATTTACCTAAGAGCACAATTAAATAGACAAATTATCTTATATATGAGATTAAAACCTGTGGTCAACCAAGACAAAACTGTTCACTGTTTCTCTGCATCTCCATGGAAAATCTCTTTGTTCTGTTTTTAGCTAAGTAAAGCATTTCAAACCTCACCAAGAAAGACAGCATCCTATCTTGTTAGGCCATCTTTGAGAATTAGACTTGTCAGTGATGTGAGTGGTTGAGTATGAATCTCCTGAAATTGTTTTACGAGATCTGCATACAGAAAATATCTCTTGGGAGCCCACTGATGGTACCAAACTGCACACTTTAACTCCTTCAGCCCTAGAAGGGCTCGTTTACTCCTAGGTTTGTTAATTGATGCACTTTTGCAAAATTGTCAGTCCGTTCCAACTATTTCTGAAGAAAATCTCTTTTTACTTATAAGAGTCTTAAGAATGAATTCAATATCTTATCCTCAAGATGACTAATTTATTCTTATCCATATTTATTATCTGGCCTTTATACGTTTTGTCACTCTAAAACATTTTGCTAGCATGATCTCATTTATCATTTATTGCCTCTCTTACCATCTTTGCTACTGGCAGAACACTCTCTGAATTGTGTACCTTTTCAAAGTAACACATGCTCCGTGAGGCAAAGTGCCAAATATCACTCCCCAGGTTACCCTCTCTTCCTCGAAATACTGATTTTTCTTCTCTGAGGTTGATCCAAGAGTCTCATGATGTTGGTGGCTGTCTACTGATCTCCCCAGTGAGGGAGAGCCCCCCCCCCCAAGGTCCCAGTCATGGCCAGCTGTCATAGCTTTAAAAACTGAACATGCTCTGGCAGGAAAGAGAGATTAAAGTGTAACCTCACTGTTTCCTACTCCGCTGGTAATACCATGACCATCTACTAAATGTGCTCTTTCTTTGGAAGTATATACTGCTGTTTCTGCTATAACATCACCTGTGCATCGTTTAAAAATCTTATAGTATAAAAAGTTGCAAAAAATATAGTAATAGAATTTATAGGGAAAAAAAATCTATGCAACTTTGTAACTAGAACACTAGGAGATAGTTTTAAACTATACTAAAGCAAACAAGAGACACTACCACAGTTAAAAACATATTAAATCACTAATGACCTCCCCTTTAAAGTAACAGTGACAGTTTGATGGGAAATATAGGAGAGGATTGCAATAACTGCATTATGTAGACAAGGGCAAAATACACAAATAGAGTGGGAAACCCCAATAAACACTTCTAGAACAGAGCATGTGGCATAAAGAAAGAACAGCAGATGAATGGCATCTTAGGTAGCAGCTACACCCCCACTAGTCAGGACGGTAAGCAGTAGCGGTCAGCTGCCTGCTCAGTGCCACAAAATATGAATGAGTTAGGGAAAGTCAGGAGGAAGCAACATGGTTTCGCTCTTCACGTTGAAACTGACAGTTTTCCCTGATGAACCAGAGAGAGGTGAGTAGCCCTGCTGTCTTACCCACAGGGGTCGCTGAGAAGAGGTGTATTTTCAGGCATTACTATTACTGTAGGTAAAGAGATCATAATCTGTATAAATATCAATTCTCAAAAAGTGAAAAGGAAACAAAAATGTGTGAGAATTGACATTTTAACTTGTATTTCTATGTGTTTATTTAAACATTCTATATTATCTTACATTTAGCTTATTATTTTCAATTTAAAGATGGCTGAATATGGGGTATTTCCATGTTTTAGCAGAAGTGAAAATGGTCAGAATTGTTAACAATGATTTTATTATAAAATTCAATATGTATGAAGTTTGAAATTACAGATCATTATAGTTTTCCTTTTTTCTTTTTGTCTCCTGAAATATTTGCAATGTTTTCTTATAATGGGGAACAAAGATTTGGAAGGTCAGACTGCAATCATTGATAATCCTGCTTGAGAGGTTTTGTGGTCCTGTAACTTTGTAATGTGCTGATTTGATTTGATTTTAAAGGTGACAACTACTCTACACAGTCTATATTATTGGTAGATATAACTTACAAATGAGAAAACTGAGACTAAGAAATAAATTGTAACGTTCCTATGTTACATCTAGTCTAGTAGGTGGTAGGTCTGTGATTGGAATGCAAGCAGTGTTATTCACACCCCATGCTTTTAGCAATATAACATTTGTAAACATGGAACTAAGTACTGATTCAGAGTGCAAATAAAATACAGAAATACAAGAATAGGTAAATGATCTAGACAGAGTCCACAGGGAGAAGGTGGCTACAGAGAAAACAGAAGGTGCAATGTCCTAGGAAAGAAAGAAACTTTGGGAGAAAAAAATGCAGAGCACAAGGGAAAGGAAATGCATTTTCTTTCCTGTGGCACAAATGGCCAGAATTTTGGCATCGTACAACCTTGGGATTCAGAATCAGCCTGACTCTTTCCCAGTGAGCAAGGCTGGGATGTGACTAATGTAGGATCCAAGAAGATAAAAATTTAACAGTCTTAGCAATCATATCTTAAGAGGTATTACCTGCCTAAACTCAAAAAATTCAAATTTGAACCTGATCTCAGTATAGCACAGAGAACTATATTCAATATCTTGTAATAACCTAGAATAAGAATTAATATGTATATATATGTATGTATGACTGAATAACTATACTGTACACTCAAAACTAATACAACACTGTAAATCAACAACACTTAAAAAATTTTTTAAAGACACCAACCTTTTATTGCACAATCACTACTTAAGATTTATATATAGTCTAAAAAGAACGTCAGATGTAGGAACCACAGGGCCTGGAACATTCTTATCAGGTACCTATGTCAATTACTGAATGAATGCTGTTTTATAGTATTTAATGATATTTTTAGCAAATTAAGTCTTACATCTTAAATATTCCTAGAAGATCTAGGAAAAAGGAAAATATTCCAACATGATGGTATTTCATGGATATGGTTAGCTAGAGAAATTTACATAAAAATATTCTTGCTAAATATACTTAGTATAAATGGTCAACGTCTTTTCCTTCTCCACTTCACCAATTAGACTAATCTCACTAAAGAAATTTCTTCATGGAAAGCCATCAAGACAAACTGCAAGAGACAAGAATGAGTTGGGATTGATGGCATAACAAATTGCTTAGAATATACATGTCATGTTTATAAGTTATACTACACTTTAATAATATCTAGTCCATTAAAAAATTAACTTGTGTTTTTGAAATATTGATTTTAAAATGGTTCTCAATTTCAGAAATAGTAAAAAAAAAAAAAAAGAAAAAATGGTAAAGAAAGAGAATATTTGAAAGAGAAAATATATTAATTGCTAAACCGCTTTTACTTTAAACAAGTCCATCCCAGGAATTTTATTATTAATTTATTATTAATAAGAAAATGTATATAAATCAACAAAAATTAACCAGTATGTATTTAAATCACTATTAATTCCATCATAAAGGGTTGGCATTTTGTTGAGTGGTCTTCTAAACACGTTATATAGACAGATGATAAATAACCAGCGAGATAATAGCTAGCTAACTAGATAGACAAAATGCCGATATTGATCTGTTGTCTGTTGCCTTGAAGTCTGCTTCCATACTCTCTCCTGTGGTAGACATGGCTGGAAGTTTTAAAGTTGCATTTTCCAGATTCCCTTGCTATGCGATTTCTAGGTTGTACTGGCCAAGAGGAGACTCTGGCATATAGGAAGACAAGAAGAGAAAAGCCATTCTGTTTCTTGCTCTAGTGATGGTAGCCGCAGCGACAGGAGCCAGTGACTGAAAGAGACCGTGACCGCCAGCAGAGTTGGTTTTCCCACTAGGGGCCGGGGGCTGGGGGAGACCTGCCCCGTGGCAGGCGTCCAGAAACTTGGATATGAGTATGGACTCCTGGGCAGTGCAAGGACAGTGACAACTTCTGCTCCCTGAGTAATAACTTTTGAGTTTTATAGCTCTTCTATCCTTTCTGAGAATTTTATAATTTTTTTTGGTATAAATCCTTCTCTGCTTGAAATATCAAGGGTGGATTTGCTTTCAACACTGATATAGAAAATAGAGAGGTGAGAGAGAGAGAGGAAGGAAGGAAGAAAGGAAGAGGGAGGGAGGAAAAAAGAAAGAAAAGAAAAAAGAAGAAAAAAGCATTAATGTATCATTATCAGCAGCCTTCTCCTCTTCTTCACTTTCTTCTCTTTTTTCTTTAGATTTTATGATATTATCCAGACTTTGGTTGGTGAGAAACAGATAATATCAAGCTAAGTTAAACTGATTTTTGAAACACTGAATGTAAAACATACAGAAAGAAAACTTAAAAGGCCACTCAGACAGGCACTGGATGATCAAAAGGGAAATTAAGAAAATTATGAGAAAGGGGTGGAAAAGGATAAATTAGGAATACAAAAGTTGCACCTCTTGGGGAGTGATGGAAATGTTATTTATCTTGATTCTGGTGGTAGTTTCATGGGTGTATACATCTAACAAAATTCATCAAACTGTACATCTGAAATATGTGTGGTTTACCATACAGGATACATACCACAATAAAGGTGTTAAAAATAAAATAAATAAATAAAAACAAACAAACAAAGAAAAAGCTGTGAAAAGTTTTCACATTCAGTTAAGGGGGAAAAAAAAAAGGCAAGGCAAGACAGACCAGGTGGAATTTGGGGAAGGAAATGTGGAAGAAACACTGGACACAACTCTGCCAAGTTTAGTGTTTTTTGACATGGATTCTATTCTGACATTCAATTCACAAAACTTTTTCCTTATTGCTTCAATTTGTCTGATTTAAAAAAAAATCCTTTTTTAAAATATTTAGTGCTTACCACTGCAATGCTTTTTTCTGTTTTGTTTGCCTTTGATTTTTAGTCAAACTGAAATCTTGTTTTCTTCTAATAGGTAAGTTTTTTGACTCCATTAGTTGATAACACTGACTCACGTGTTCTTAACTTTGTCACAGTCTGTTACTATTATGTATATCATTTTATACTTGCTGAATTTATTTAGTTTCCTATGCTTTAAACAAATATTTTGGTATTTTCAAAAGTTGGCATTTTTGTTCAAGTGGTTAGCTTTGTTCTTTTGTTAGTTTTTAATCCACCTTTTAACATCTTCATAACCTACTTTCTTTTACTAACTGGTTTGGCAGTTTTTAAGGAAATCCTTTAACACTCGCCTCTGGTTTAATAAGTTAATCCTTTTTTCTCTTTTCTTCTTGTATCAAAATATATAATTTTTTAACTTAATCACAGTCTAAATTCACATAATAATAGGATACTTCAAACAATATAAGAACCTTTTAGTGGTGTAATATTTTTATAGCCCCCACATCACCAATTTGCTGTACTCAACAATGTATTTCTGCTATTTTATCTTAAATAGGCAATTAATTGTATTGTAAAGTAATCAAAGATAATCAAGAGTTTTTTATATTTAACCAGATATTTTTCTTCTTTGATAGTCTTCATTACTTTCCAAACTGTGGGAAATCTTTTTCAACTTACAGCGTATTTGGTATCCTTTTGTGTCTTCAGGAATCTTTTTGCTCTCTGGTCCCACCCCCAGTTTTCTACCCTGAGGAATTCTACCTTGTTTTTCAGACCCCAACCTTCCTAGAGCAGCTGCAGTGCACTCAGTGAATTGCTGAAGAACCTGGGAGAGATTTCCTCCAAGTGTCTCGAGTTTGCACTTGCTGAAGGACAAGTATGCCTTGTAAAAACTTCTCTAAGTTCTGTCGCCTGGTCTCCAACTCAAATATGGTGGCAAGTACACAGGAGTTTGCTTGTAAACATGGTCAGAAATAGACTAAAAGAATTGCTAGAAAAGAGACCAGCTTATACACCAACTGATAAAATTAAGTAATCAGACTTTCTGAAGTCAAAAAATAAATAAACAAATAGCCCTCGCTTACTAAAAACAATGCATTCTTTGAAAATGAGTTTCAAGTACAGTTCTTTCTAGAGAGCTATTATGTAAAGGTAGATTTATTATCCAAAAAGAAGAAGGAGAAAACCTCTGTCTTGTTCAAAAGGGAAGAATTCAGATGGGAGACAAAAGCATTGCATAATGAAAGATTTTAAAGATTTTATTAGCAGAGCAGAAGTACACCTCCAAGAATGGGAGGGAGGTGGGCTGACCCAAGGGTGGATAGCAAGTCTTTGTTTGTCCTGTCTCTTATACTTTCACTTAGAAGTGGTCTCTTTATTGACAGCTCTGGACCCTAGAGTGCTTAGTCATGCCCATCCCCTTTTTGAATCTACTTACCCATGATGCACACAGAAAAACTTATAGGGGTGCAGCTAAACCACAATGCTAATTATATTACAGTGAGCATCGGATCATGTCTGGTTAGGTCCTTGTTGCTACTGTGCCGTCATGGTGTCGGATTCTAACTGGTGTCTTGCAGGTGCTCATTTAGAGGAAGTAAAGCCCCTTTATGCTGAAGGCAGGCATACCCCCATTTTCTAGACCATCCTCCCTCTCCTCCACCTTATCTGTCCAGTGCCCTTACTTATCTAACTACCTAACAAGTTGAGAAAAACACACTTTCAGAAAAATTTGCAAAAGAGAAGAATGAGACCTTTTGGGCAGCAAGATTAGTTTGACTTATGAGACCCTGTTGGCTGATATTTGGGTTCAGTGAACAATGGAAGAAACATTTGCTGCAAACTTTTGCACCCCAACACAATGTGTTGAATCAGAAACTCTTGGGGAGGAGGACCAGCCATCTGTGTTTGAAAAAGCCCTCCAGGTGATTCTGACCCACAACCAAGTATGGAGACAACAAGTTTAAAAAATTTTTTTAAGTTTGACTTTTAATGTGAAATGAACTTTTAATTAAAAATGTAGAAAATTTGTGATCACAGATCATTTAGAGTTTAATTAAGAGCCTTTAGGTACATAGGAAGTACTATTCCCCAATATTTTCCAACAAATCCTTAGGAAGTAACAAAAAAATTCTTATGGAGTCTGTGTATTTCTGCCCATGTATCACATAAAACTGATACAAGATAATTTTTCCATTTGGGGAAAAATTTTTCTTTTCCTTGAACCTCTCAGAATGGAATTATGAAAACCTTCTGTGATTTATCAAAGATCAGTAGCAATGCAATGATCAAGGGACAGATTTAAGTGATACTTTGTATAAAGACACATCCATTTATTGCACTGAAAGACTGGAAGTCACAGAGCTCCCCAACCACGCACACAAACACACAGTATACTTTGTCCCTTGTGCTGTAGCACCTTCATCTGATACAATAGATACTTTGTGAAATATGGGTAGTAGTTGTTTTCCATTGTTATTTATGGATGATTTTATGATTTGACCAAAATCTTAAGATTCAATCCTATTCCTAGCTGTCAAAAGTTAAAAAAAAAAAAAAGAATTGAAATAAAATAAGTTGAAAGTTGAAAAAAAAAGTATTTTATAAACATGCAGTGTCTCCTAGATTTAAAAATTAATAAAATAGCCTGAAGCACAAAGTTGACAAGTAGTACTCTTGGACATATCCCTAAATCTATTTAATTGCAGTTATTAACTCATAAAGAGAATAAAAGAGGGGAAATCCCTATTGTGGTGGAGACAAATAAATAGTTTCATAAGGAGATTTTGAAACTGGAATTTCTTTGATAGGAATTTCAACATACTGTAGAAGACATGAAAAGACCATCTTCTATAGAAGGGTTTCTTAGTGTAAAGTGAGAATTGGAAATAAATTTTATAGAACAGGCATCAAAATCTCATTCTTCTCTACCCAAGTTCTAATTTACACTATTTCTGTGTTCCATCTCAGTTCATCTACTATTCCACTTTTGTCACTACCTGCCTGAACTGAACCATCATCATCGCTCACCTGGATTATTGCAGAATGAGCTGCTGCTCTCAGCATCCTTGCTCCATTTTAGCCAAATACTCTGCTCCAACCACACTGGTGTCTGTGACCTTCGCAGGACATATCAGCCACTCTCCTGCCTCAGTTCATTTGTCTTGGCATATTTTTTTCTTCAGATATTTGCATGCCTCATTCTTCTTTTTCTTCTGATCTGTAATCAAATATCAGTTTCCCCTAAAGCCATTTTTGGCCACAAACTGAAAACCCCATTTTACTTTATTTTCCCCCTTTTCACTTGTTTTGTTATGGAGACAGCAACTTACGCTTAGAGACTAAATTTGCCAACAGTTTATTTAACAAAGGTTCACTGGGGTAATTAAAGCAATTTCACGAGCCAGTAGCATACAAGATAATGTCTTTTAATAAGCCAATAATAACGTGCTCCAAACAAATGGTAGACAACGGGAGATGACAGAAACAAATCCAAATTCAATTGAGAGGTACCTTTCCTGGGAGGTTGGTTCTCAGAAGAAGATTCTTAACCAACCACAAACTGATGTCCAGCTGCTGGCTGAATGAACGGGAAAGGTCCCCCTTGGCTGGAGCATGTTGCTAGGGAACCAGGGCACCAGTGCTGGTGGGCAAGGTGACCTTCACGGGATCGCTGCACTGCCTGTAAGAGTTGACTTTATCAGGGCAGGAACTAATGGCCCAAGGTCTTCACAGAGCTAGATCAGCAAAAGGTAGCTTTGCCCAGATGAAACTCTCAGAGTGTCCCTACGAACTCTGTATTTATAGTCTAAATGTTCCATCACCATAGTTGCTTCTTCATTTTTTTTTCATCAATAAGCCCCCAGCAGGAGCCCCTCTGCAGCTGAGCTCTGAGTGCTTATCAGCCACAACAGATGAGATGACATCCTGACACAGCTTACTTCATCCTTAAATCAAAACAACTTTACTTCTAATAACTTTATTTTGTCTTTGTCATAAACAAGTGGATTAAAATAGCTCCACTTAAGTCATAAACATGTGATTTTGAAATCATATCAAACGAATACACAACATCGCTTATCATCATCTAACTTGCGACGTAGTCCCTCATTTATCTCGCTTGTTGCCAGTGTTTCCACGATTCCTGTGCATGGACGCTCCTGAGGGGTTTCCCTTCTTTTCTCTATGGTGTCCACAGAGCCAAAAAAATTACCTAGAGTACACACTCAAATGAGCATCGATTGATTACATTAATGAAAATATGAATAATACTGATACAAAAACTGGAGATGAAATATTAACATAAGTTCATAGAAAAAAAAACCCAAAGGAGACAAGCATATAAAAATAATCAAAATCAATCAAGATCAAATAAATGTATATTCAAAAAAAAATGACAATATTCTGTATTTGGTGGATACAGACTGAAGAGGTTCTAAGCTTTGCCAAATGATGAGAACTCATTATTTGCAGAAGAAGATAAAATTTCAGTCTTTGGTAGGTGTACTTTCTTGCAAGAATGTTGCAGTAGATATGAAAGTCTTTTTTTTTTTTCAATCTCAGATGGTCACCAAACAGAAAAAAAAAAAAACATAAAAATAAAACTTAAAAACAGATAACTGTTGAATTGCATTCTTCATTGGTTTTGAAAAATCCTCAGCATGGCAGAAGACTGTGAAGCATTTACAAGAGAAAAAAAAAAATCACAGGGACTTAAAAGTTCAACAAAGCAGCCAGCATTGGAAACAGGAGCAGAGAATTTTGCATGCTAGTGAAACGGAGCTCATTAGCAAAGTGATGCCTTAGAGCTGACTCTGGGGGCGGATACCACTGAACTTCACATAGTCTGTCCTGCAGAGCGATTGTCAAACATCCCTGGTCTCACTTTGTTGGAAGCTGCTCAGCGTGCTTTCTGGCCTTAGGTAAGATAGGAGTCAGTACAAAGGCAGGTGGAGAGGGACCGACAGTTTGAAATAAACAAAATGAAAGGCCACCATAAAAGTTGGCACAGTATAAAGTAAGATCCCAAATTCCTCTGTGAATCTTTTGAACCCAGAATGTGCCAAAGACATTGTTGAAGTACAGTGAAAGTCTCAACACATGATCCTAAATATATATATAGTGTGTACACACACACACACACACACACACACACACACACAATGTATACCACTAGGACTACGTGATGCTGTTGATTCTAAGAGAAATTTCCTATTAAAAATGAGATTTAATAAATTTATAACTGGATAAGAATTTTGAACGAAAAATACTGCAAACCATAAACCATATCAGTAAACGAAGAATGCTGAAGCCATCAATTCACCAGCGGGTGCCACCCCCCCCTTCCCCCCCTGTGAAGACTAGCCTGCAGCCTGGCCTCTGCAGCCACTCACAGTGGTGCACTCTGACAGGACTCAAAATAAGAAGGGACAGGATGCTGGCCCTAGATATCTAGGTGCTTGTCAAAGGAATGAATTCAATGAGCCCAAATGTTTGCTTCCTCCCATATATAGAAAAGCACTAAATTCTTTAACTTGAGATGCCTGGTTTTCTTTAGTTAACAAGTTATCTTTTAATGTTCCAACCACGTCTTTGTTGTAAAGCTCCTGTACATCCTAGCCCCTCCCTTACCTCTTTAGAGCAGTCCCTCAGTGATCTGAAAGGCTGTCATCTCGAGCTCAAAGGAGTTCGAGTCCCCAGAAATGTCCACCAAACAAAACATAACTCTCAACTTTTAGGCTGTACATTGACTTCAGTCAACAAAATGTAAAAAGTATGTAGTTTTTAATCATCTTAGATTAATTAGAAACAGGACAATATATGGTCCAAGATTCAAAGGCAATTCTTTAATAGCGTAAACAAAGTACAAACTATTACTACAGTTAACTATTATTTTACATATTGATAGTCAAAGGGAAAACTGCTAACAATAAAAGAAATCACATGAAATTTTTTTTAAATAAGTTGAGCAGAAATTATTGTACCATTCCTGAGATTTCTAAGTTCTTGTAATTATTTGAGATTACCAAGTTCCCAAGATTATCAATACTTGGAATTCAGAAAAAAAAATAGTTGCAATTATGTAATATTTATGGGAAAACAGTAGCATTAAATTTTGAAACTTTAAAAAGCAATCAGATAGTATATTAAACAATGTGAGAGAGGAACTGGTTAGAACAAGGTGGCTGGAGTATCTACAAGATGCTGAGTGAAGTAGCGTCACTGAGAAAGAGCTATATGTGTGTGAATCATTTTCTAATCAGCTTGTGAAAGTAGCTGAAAAGGAGTAAGGTCAGTTTCCCAACAGAGTCCAAAGAAAAGAAACCAAGTTGACGACAGTCCAGACAATGACCAGTGCAGAAAGCTGGAAGGATGGGGCAGTGTCCTGGCCAGGAAAGGTAAATGTGAGTGTTTAGGCAGGAGACGAGGGTCAAGCCCTGAGCAGCAGGAACAAGAGTTGAACTGGGAAGTCTACTCAAGCAGAAAAGAAGCAGACCTTCAGTAAACAAGGCAGATGGCAGGAATCAGAATTCGAAAGGAAGAGTTAGCCAGATCCGTATGCAAAATAATAGAATCCTAACAGAATCCCCTTCCCAGAACTAGGCAACCTTTCAATCCAGGCAGAGAAAGAACACCTCTTTTAGATCTCCATTTTTCTCCCCATTTCTCCTCCCCAATGTTCTACACATTGGGATACAGGGAATTAAATGCGTTGGTTCTGATGGACTGTTGCTTTTTGTTTGAACCACTCTCTCATAGTTAAATCACAGAGGAACCATGCTGGGTACTAGTAAGTGTTTAAAGAATATATATACAAAATTGCATTCATAGCCCATGAGAGTTAGTCCTTGGTCTGACCATTATTAGTTCCACCAGTAATTTTGATATTAAAATTTAGCACCTTCTCATTAAATTGGCTAAGAACATCAATATTGTGACATGGCATCTACCTTAGAAAATAGTTTGAAAACTCAATTTGACCATGACAAATTGTGGAAGCAAGCAGAAACAAATCAGATAAAACCTGAAAACACAGAAGCGTGCTGCAGTTTCCTTATTATATAGAAGCTCACTTAACTTGAAAATGGTTTATCATTATGCACATTCTTTCTTTGATTTATTAATGAATGCACTGTGGAGATTAAATAGCAGGCCCTCTCACTTGGTTTCCAGTGAACTGAAGTCAGAACTTTTTCTTGCAAAATGGCTCATCTAGAATCATTTGCTAATATGAAGGAAAAATTTCTCTGTCAAGCATCATTTTCAGTTTAGCCAAGATAAGATACATCTCACTCCATTGCTCGGAATGTGTGTTTTTTTGAGTGTGTGTATTTTTATTCAGATAAATTATATGAAGTATTAAAATACATGATTTTAAAAAATCGTACATGGGGCATCACCTGCTGTAAATAAATCCAAACAGTGGAAATTAACTTTTTTCTATTCTTTATGAATGTTAGTTAAAAGCTAAAAATTTTACTGCCTGATAAGTGAAACATTGGTGATTCCTTCATAAAGAAGGATGAAATAGTCACATGAAAAATGTTACTATTGGAATAATGGAAAGATGAAAATGGGGGGGGTCAAAATTTGGAGGTGACCTTGCTAGCAGCCATTCCACAGTCTTTCTAATCAAGGACATTATCAAAGTGTCACGGTCCAAAGATACTTGAAGTAGTTCATATTCATTGCATTTTATTGTCAAATTAAAAAAAAATCAGACAGTAAGGAGAGGCTTTATTTTTATTGAAATATAGTTGATTTACAGTATTATTAGTTTCAAGTGATTCTACAGCAGAGTGATTTGAGGACAGATTTTATTCAAAAGTATTGTTGCTGAGGGGAGGGAAAGGGACCATTGTGATGGTTGGGACAGGGAAACTACTGCACTAAGGATAGTCCTCTGACTATAAGATCTGCAAATATCTCAAGGGATAGATAAAAGGTTTCTCTTTCTTAGAGAGGAGTAAATAAGGCCAGAAAGAACCGGGTGTGGGAAAGTGAGATGTTGTGGGGAAGAGGTTGTGTAAGGAGGGGTTGTCTGCTGCTCAGATTGAGTGAGAGAACATTCAGGAATCTGGTAGAAGGAAGAAACTTTAACCAAAGTTTAATTAACAGTCATTTTCTTCCAGCTGTTCACTTGGGACAAGTAATTCAGCCAAACACTTATGAGGCAAAGAACGGAAATCTGGGGAGTCTATGTCTGCCCTGGTTAGAGGAAAGCAAGCAAGGCACATTTTAGTCTTGTCTAAGCCAAAACAGGAAGGGTGGTCCTTTTCAGTAAGATAGTAATAGAGAACAAACCTGACTCCATATTGGATCTATTCCTCTAGCTCTAACCCTTATTGTTTGTTGTCTGTGCTTAGTCATGCTGGCTCTCACCTTTTGTAACAGAATGTTGCCTGTAGCCTGAAATATACAGGATAGTTCATTCTCAAGATTCTGATCTTTAAAGGTATAAAACTTTTCCATTCTTATAGAGATAAAAATTTGCAGAACAGAAAATAACATTTGTCTTGTTGGACATTTATAGGAACATCCTGACCAGACCTATGTATTCAGCTGCAAGAACAAAGGACTCCAGCACCAAGAAGTTTGCAATAACCAGACACATCTCCTACCCTTTAAGTGCAAAAGAACCTTGAATTCAAACTTGGGTAAGATGGTTCTTTAAGACATGAGACCACCATCTTCTCGGTTTGCTGGTTTTCTGAATAAATTTGCTATTCTTTGTCCCAGCACCTCATCTCTTGGCTTATTGGCCTGTTATGCAGTAAGCAGTATGAACTTGGACTTGGCAACAAGATATTTCCCAGATCACAAAAGTGTGGAGAGATTGCTTAACCTTTGATGATTTCCAGGAGCACAGGGCTCAGTGAAAATTCAGTACTATCAAAGTGTCAAGGTTACATTTTTTGTAATATCACTATTCTTGCTGTCTAACTACTATCATTTTAAATATGAAATATGTTCTTAACACAAATAAACCTTTATTATTTTTTACCTCTCTGAATAGCCTAAAACTTTTGTATCTTTTTGAAACAGGAAAAAAAAATAATATTCTTTGCATTTATTTGCCTTTCATAAAGTCTACATGCAAACAAGTGAAGATGTTATTTATTAAAAGATTTATTGTATCTTCTAAACTGTCAATATGCTAAGGTGAAAATATTTTATTCTTTGACTTGTCTCAAATTTAGCATGCATGAAGTGGAGAAGTGTTCATGATTTACTGCTCAGTATTTCCTCCATCTTTATCAAGAAATCTACAGAAGATGCAATTTAAAGTGAATGCATAAACTGGTCAGTTTCTTTTCTTTTTTCCTTTTCTTTTCCCCCTGGTGCAGCCTCATACCACATCCTACACATATACAGTTTGGGCGAGACTAACTGAAAAGCTGCAAGGCTGACTACACTTGCAGGCAAAGTGATTAAAATGTATTGTAAATGGCTTTTATTTAGTTGGATAATTGACAGCTTCTTTCAAGTAGCAACTTATAATTGAGAAATGCTTGTAACTTGTTTCTTGACACTTATTTAGTTCACTGAGAAAGTTTACCAGGGACCATGGAGATCTGTTGGCACATGTAATGAAACCAAGGGCTGGATTGGGAGAATCAGCTTGACTGCAGCAAAATGTTCTTGGGTAGCTTTCCCTCTCTTCTGGAAGAGTTCACTAACAGATGGCGACTTGTCATTGCTAATGGAGTGTTATCCTGAACAACTTCAAGGATCCATGCGGAGTGTGACACTCTTTCCCCTCCTCTTTTCAAGCCACCTCACAGAAATAGCCAATAATGACCTCTTTCTTTTCACAGATGATTCCACCTTATGTCGGCTGATTCCTTCCAAGCCACATCGTGGCTGCTTTAATCCAAATATGACAAAAGACTTTTTGCTGTTTGACAGCTAATCTATGTACTAAATAAGAGGCATCGTGATACTGTTGGAAAGGGGTTGCCACCCATAGGTAGGAGTCCTGAGTTCTAGCGATGTCTCTCTGCATCCTTGGTCAGATGTTTCCTCCACTCTGGGTTTCATCATTCTTGTTAAAACAGAAGCCAATTAGATACTAACTACTATATATATAATAGATAAACAATGAGGTCTTACTGTATATCACAGGGAAGTATATCCAGTATCTTGTAATAGCCTATCATGAAAAAGAATATGAAAAGGAACATATATATGTATGTTTAACTGAATCACTATGCTGTACACTAGAAATTAACACATTGTTTAAGTTGACTATACTTCAGTAATATACAAATAAAAATAAAACAGGAGCAGATTGCCTTACACAAACAAGAGGCTCATTGCAGGTAAATTTGTGAAATTCTAAATTCCTCTGATATAAACAAAACAAGCATTGGTTGGGTAGCTGAATAGGTGTGACCATTTTACATTCAGTTGACTTTATTCTACCAAGATTGCATTTTCATAGAAAAACTGGCAACTTGGTTTCTAAAGTATATAAACACTGTAAAACAACAGAAATACTTTGTCTTTATGTCTTCTTTTAGCGCTCACTCACAACAGAATATTTGTTTCTGTAAATCCATTAGCAATTTAGCATTTCAAAGATGACAATATAAAACGGTAAAAACTTGCCCAAGAGCATACAACTTGCAGGGATTTGTGCAGACAGTAACCTAGATGCTACAAATCCTGGCACTAAGCTTTCTTCACTCATTAAGCCGTTAGTAACTATTTTATTTTGTAAGTATGTTAATATTCACACTCCACCTGCTAGTTGCATATACTTTGTACTTTAAAATGTCTTTTTACATTTGTACTTAAATCTTGATGATAATATTCAGAAGAAAGTAAAGGTAGAAAATGTGTCCAAGAGCACAGTCGTCAGTGATGGGTAAGGAAGGATGATCAGTCAGAGGTAGTTAGACGGAGTATCTCAATTCCTCCTCCCCCGCGATATTCCAAATCCCACTCCACTGTTCAAATCAGACACTCTTCCAAAAGATAATTAGTCTGGATGCCAAATGTCTATTGAATAATTAAAAATCAATTAACCAGACCTTTTTTTTTACTTACATTTTCTCTTATGTTTTCTAACCATCTTGTCCCTCCCTCCCTCTCTTCCTTTCTTCCTGTCCTTCCTTCCTCCCTCTCTCTCTCCCCTGCTTCCCTTCCTTCCCTCCTTTTGTTCTTTCTTAGCATCACCTTCTATTTCTCTCACTTCATTCTGCCCATTGTTTTCTACATTGTTATCTCCGGCAGGTCCCAAAGATAGTTAAATATGTTGTTTCTTTAAGAATTGTTATTCAGTGAATCTGTAACAGATACACATAGTGTTCGTCTTCCTTTGGAATTAAGTGCCTATACTTTTGCAGGGTTTGCTTTTCATGATTAGAAAAATACCAACACCATTTCCCTGCAAATATGTATTAGCAACACTGTGAGAAAATTGACATTCTTATTGTGCAGGATTTGTTACTTCCCCGAATGAATACAAGAATAACTAATGCTACTGCAGTTTAAAACTGAAATGAAATGTAAATAGCATTGGAGTTTGATTTCCTGAAAGTATTTTTCTTGAATAAAAGACATCCTTAAAGACAATGCCTTTAGTGTTATACAAAATGCTCTATTCAAATATTAGCAGTCACTTGACAATACATTACATCTTAATAAACAACAATGACAATTATATTTTTGTTTTGCATCATATTTTATGATCTTCAAACAACACAGAGGAATTGAGGTTACGAGATCAGTTTTCCTGTGTAGTGCAGGGGGTGTGCTGATGGATTCCAGGATGACTCCATGTGTTCAAAGGGACCAAAATGCTCACGCATGCAATCTGTTTCAGGCCAGTGATTTCAGAGGAATATATTCTTTCTGCACTGTAACAAACTTCACCTTACTGATTGACTGCATATTAATCCTTAACAAATCATAGTCATAAAATGGAACTCTGGGAAGGTACCCTAAAAGTTAATTTTAACCATTCTGGATAGTTAAACACCTACGATGCATCATTAAAAGGGGTATTTTAAAAAAACAGGTAAAATAATTTTAAAAGCATTATGTATTAGTACACATTTCTATTATACTGGGATACTACACAAGAAAATATCCAATATAAAAGGCAATTCCAACAATTAGTTTTTAAATGTATATAAACTTCATTAAAAATCATAACTTTTCAAAGAGATCTTAAATGCAGTATATGATGTTGTAGACAATATTGAAAAGTGATTTACCTTCCTCATTGCACTTGTTACATTACATAATATACATAACCTATTTAGGTGAAAAGACTGCCTTTTAAAGATTTTTTAAAAAGATGGTTGAACCGTAGAGATGAGTTCATTGAAGGGTGGTCCATGAAAGCTAGCATCCCAAAAGAAATTCTGCTCACGCAAAGCTTCTCAGTTACTGACACTGCTTAATGCAGTTGAACCTACTCATCTGTGGAGGTTAGTGGCAGCCCCTGATCATGCCAGGGAAGTACTCAGTCCAGAGGTGAAGGCTGAGCTCCAAGCACACCTGTATCCAAGGCTCTGGAAGAGCATGCTGGGATATCACCCCCCTCTCCACCAGGCACGAGTCGTGTCACAGAAGAGCCAGTGAAACCTTGAATCACGAAGTTCGACATTCCCAGAACTCCAGGATTGAAGACCTTTCTTCCAAAGTGTGACATCTGACAAGCAGTATGTCTATAAATGTTGAACGACCAGCTATGGGGCAGGGCGTGGTGGTCTGTGATTTATAACAATGGAGCTAATTTCCATGGCATAACTATTCCCACTGAAGGTGAGTTCAAGCTACCGATCTGATGTCACTGAACAGCAAATTAGGAAGAGATTCTCAGCAGCAAACAATTATGTAATATTTTTACCATGCAAATAAGAGAGGTATAAAGAACCTCCAGATCACAGATGTTAATATATATAGTAAGTGATTAGAAAGGGGTGAGTTTTGTGTATTTATTCTGTTTGCTTTTAAGAAATTTATTTAATTCTGTGTATAATTTAATTCATAATAATGGCTGTGTTTAACCACTAAAGAGCAAGATTCTTGAAAATTGATTAATCGCCACTGCATGTGGATCAGCTAGACTTTGGAGGGTTACCAAAGGGTACTGCAGACGCTGGAGACCTGCAAGTCCACTGTGCTGGCTCACAAGTTTCCCCGGAGAACCCTGCAGCTGCTAAGGTTGCATCTGAGTGGACCTGATCTTTTGCTTTTATTTTCATGAATAACTGTGGGAAAAGCCTCAGCAGGGGGTACATTCTTATCTTCCTTTTTATCAAGTGACCCAGAACTCAAAAATTCAAAAAAGATTCTTTATCGAATTAAAATGTATACCAAGATTACAAGCATATGAATCTTTAAAACGTAGATGGCACCTGGTCTGTTGACCTTAAACAAAGAGATCCTGAAGTTATTTCTCCAGCAAAAATGAGTGTATTGGAGATCAGCAAAGAATTGCAGTTTGGGTCTGCAACCATGGTGAGCCTTGGGCAAAGCCCCACCAACCAGAAGAGAACTCTTTTTTTAGCGGCGAAAAGAAAGATAGAAGGGCTATAGTAAATAAACAGAGAATCCACTGGAGGAATTGAGAGTTTAAAGCATAGAAGCTTATGATTCGTGACAGTCTCTCATTGGCTGAGCTCTTGAAAAGAAAGTTTTTCTCTTTCCTGTTGGGCTCCGGTATTGTCTAGGGAGTCAGAGCGCCCCCTTCTGGCCTCTCAACTCTTTCAACTGAGATTTTTGTTTATTAACTTTTACAGGTCCTATGAAAATTCTACGTGATTTTTTTCTTTTTTTTGGTGAACAGGTAATTAGGTATTTATTTATTGACATTTAATTTTAGTAAAATTACAAACATGGCCCTGAATTCTTTCACAAGAAAAGTATTAAAAGTTTTTAGTGTGGCTTAAAAAAAACTTTATTAAATGTATCAAGTGTGACTCACAGAAGTCCCCATCTATCAATAGACATCTTGAGAAAAGATCATATCCTTTATTTTCCCCTTTCCAATGTAGGCAGTGTTCTATGAAATATTACAAATTATGAATCATATGCCGACTAGGTGACTATCAATGATTACTAATATGCTTAGCAGTTGTTCTATGTCAGTGACTGGGTGTATTTGGAAAGACTTTAAGACACTTTGATTAACAGGTTCTGATATAAAAGAAACCTTTGGAAACCATCTTTTCTGATTCTTAAGAATATATTTAGGCACGAATGCTGGCAAAATATCTCCCAGCCATTCCTTCTCTAATGTGTCTGTATCCCAATGCAGATACGACTGACTGGGTTGGTTCTAATGCCCATAGCAGTGATGGTGAGAATAGAAATTTCACTTCTCTGACCCTAGATACTCAAAATGTGAAAGGAACCAGCAGAATCCGTGTGTTAGAGTCACAAAATCTCAGGCTTTACCTCAGACCTACTGAGTCAGCATCAGCATTTCATCAGGGAATCACGTGATTCTAATGCAAATTGAAATTCAAGAGACACTAACTCAGACAATACCCAGCCTCAGGGCCAGTTCTGATCTCTGCTGGATCTCCACCTGTCAGAGTGCCTGGCATGGTCATATGCTCACAAATATTTCTCATGGTTGAATGAACGAATAAATCTTTGTGTTGGCATTTGCATTAAACTCAAAGAGATCATTTTCAGGTTTTCAGTCTATTTTCTTCATGAACATTGTCATAGGTTGTGTAAAGATGGAATCCAGAAAAAGCAATGAAAAATCTCTAACACAAAAAACTAGATTCTAAATAAATCCAGAATCATTTAATAAAGAATTGTCAATTATAATCAAATATTTTCCTGAAACATTATTTTATTTGAATTTTATTTCTTTATTTCAGACAGTACATTGAGATATTCTTTCTTAATTTTTATGATATTATTTGATTACTTTAAAATATTTATTTTAAGCATCATTTTATTATCAAACATCAGTGTCTTCAAAGTGCTTATTAACATCTGCCTCTCTTGGAGTCCTTATAAAAATGCAGGTAATTGGACTTTGCATCTATGGAATAAAATCTCAGAAAAGGCCATTTTGGGTGGACACTCTAAGAATCAGGCCCCGTGCTGGTGCTGTACCTGTGTCATCATCCTAGATGCTCTGAAGTGCTCATGGGAAAGGTGTGAGTGGCCCTTTGCAGGGAGCAATGAGCTCACAAGCCAATACAGGAAACAGGTACAAAGCTCTTTAAATGAAACCATTGTGACAAGTGTTTTTCCTGTCTGGCTGTTTGACCATCTTGCCTTCCCATCTTGCCTTCCAAATGAAGAGATATATCTAAAAAGCCTAAAGGCCAGAGTTTCTATGGCCCTGGCCATCGTCTGCAGGAATGCAGACTGACTGATGGCTGGACCAATGGCTGGACTTCAGGCACAGACCCATTGCCTTGCAGAATAAACGTCTCACTTATAAACTTCTTTGTAGACACACACTGAGAATACATACACATGCACACACACGCAGTCACACATTGAACCCACATATACAATGACATGCACTCAGCTAAAATATATGTGTACGTATATCTATGAATTTGAAAATGCTTACCTTGGGTAATTTTCCCTACTGTTTGGGAATCATTTAATCTGCTGTAAAAATATGGCTTCTTAGCAGATATTTTTATGATGATGAAATAACTATGCAACTATTTTTTGCTTCTTACTTTCACTCGATGGCTAATATAGATGTAAATAAACAAACATTAACCTAATTGGCCCTGCTTTGCAGGTAATCTGACCATGAAAAGTGGCAATCATAGTGCTCATAATAGCTCCTTTCTTATAACCAAATTAAGAGAGGATAAATTTCAGCTTAAAATAAATGCACAGATACTTTAGATGAACATCTTGATTAAAGTTTAAAATCATAGTTTGCATTAAATTTAGGTCATGTTGTGAGTCATTCCAGGCAAGCCAGACTTCTGAACTGTTGCCGATATTTACAGAGACAACAAAACAAAAAACAGCACATTGTAGATCATGACTACCCTTCCTGTTACTTCTTTTTTTTTCACCAACACTATTTCTCGTGTTTTATAAAGTTAAAATGCCTGTTTCCCTTTAGTAAATGCATATGGATAGACTAAAGTCATAATAATTCAATCAATGGTGGTGATTGTGCAAAGTATGTTTTAAGATCATCTTTGTGTTGACCTCAGAAGGGGAAGATGAGGCGAGATGTCTGATCATCCTCAAATCCTACAAAAGCTGAGGGAGACTAGATGATTCTAATGATTCTAAAGAATGGAAAAAGTACACACATTATCATCTATTTACCTACCTATCTGCATATACAAGTACTGCCTATCCAATCTACATAAACAGGTCCTTTACGTTTAGTTACAAGATACATTAATATTTCAGAGTTATTGAAGTCAGGTGGTAACCATAAATTAAATGCTCAGCTTATATTTGAAAGTGATAAGTTATTAGGAATGTTTATGTATCTGTTTCTCATTCTATCCATTTACTTATTTATTTAGTTTTAGGACTGAGAACAGAACGTATTTGTCATGAAGAGGTTTATTTATTTACTTGGTAATGCTTTAAGCTTGCTAATTAAAAGCCCCATGGATTTCTCTAAATTTCATTATTTGCTTATCATCCTCTGCTGTGCTGTTCACATATTGTATTTTGTTCTGCATCAGCTCTTTTAGGAAAAGAACTTTTTACTTGCTCTCTGTATCAAAATAATACATGTGGTTTTGAAGACTACCCAGAAGACTCAAAGGCAAAAAAAAATTATTTAAAAAAAACCCCGTGATGTTTGATACATTAAACACCGATAGCACAATTGGAGTTGCATATTAAGTATGCTTGAACTATGCTGATAGAGTTGTATTAATCAATTGTAGACATTCACATAAGAGACAAGATAAATTTTTGTCTTTCTAGATGAAATCTTTCTTTAAAAATTTTATTGGAGTATAGTCAATTGCAATGTGTCAATTTCTGGTGTACAGCAGAATGTCCCAGTCATGCATATATATACATATATTTGCTTTCTTATTCTTTTTCATTAAAGGTTATTACAAGATACTGAATATAGTTCCCTGTGCTATACAGAAGAAATTTGTTTTTTTTAATCTATGTTTATATATAGTGGTTAACATTTGTAAATATCAAACTCTCAAATTTATCCCTTCCCACCCTCTTCCCCCCAGTAACCATAAGATTGTTTACTATCTCTGTGAGTCTGTTAAATCTACTTATAAGTTTCATATAAATATGTTTAAATATACTGAATTTAGGATACAATCTATGCAACTTATTTTTTACTATAGAGTCTGTAGTTCTACATTTGTACGAAGTTTAATTATTAACAGTTATCCACAGTGTAACAATCTATAACGTGCTTTCTCTGACACCATCTCAGCACTGGAAACTACTATGCTACTGTGTCTGTTTCAGGAAAGAGCAAAAGAGTCCTTACAGAAGTTAAGTGAATTGCTCCAGGGAAACCAGGGAATGACAAAGAAGAGGGAGTCAACTGAGATTTTGGTTTTCTAATGCAAAGCTTGGTACTCTAGTACTACCTTGTAATTTCACTCATCCCATCGGAAGGATAGGGCAGATGCGTCTTCATCACTGATTTTCAACAAATGTTCTCTTTTTCCAGTCATGGTCTTCTTTGGTTCACATCCCCTCAGAGCAGCAAAAAGACAATTGGGACCCTTTTACTTGAGGAATTGTGACAGTCTCTAAGGAGTCTTCCAAAGCAAGCGGGCAAAAGGATTAAGAATAGGGTCCTTAGAAAGCCTACTAGGATACACATTTATGAGGATAAGCCTCATCTGTAAAGCATGGCTGAGAGTGTCCCCAGGGCTACTACACTGACCTGTTAATAGTATAAAATAAGAAAGGGACTTTTGCAAGAAGTGAAAATCTTAAATGTTGTAACATTTTAAACAATGAATAGCATTTCTATTGTTTATAACATATTGCATTGTACTAATGGAATGACAATGCTGACCTACCTGGTACTCACTCCTCAGATGATCTCTCTTCTCTGTGTTCATTCACTGGCAAGGGTAGCTCCTGTCTAAACATTATCTATAAACTGCTAAATTCCAAAGTTGTATTTTCAGCGTCCCATCTGACGTGGAGTAAAATTCTACTTTGTTACCATGTTCCACCCCAACACATATCTCATCTCTTATTATTACCCCCTCTCTCTTATTCTGTCTACATCCCGCTGAATCTTGAACAAGGTGGCCTCCTGCCTCAGGACCTGTGCCCTCTGCTCTGCTTCAAAGGCTCTTCCAGCAGCAACAAGAGTGTCCCCTCACTTCCTCTGAATCTGTATCAGAGAAGCATCTTTGAAAAGGCTACGTAAAATATCATCCCCTCCATTGTCCCTGTCTATCTCCATTACCCATCTTTATTTTCCTTCATAGCACAAACTTCCATCTAGCTAGCATATTCAATATTGATTAGTTTATTTACTTAGAGTTTATCTTCTTCCATTAGAATAAAGATCACAGGAGTAGAGATGTTGTCATTGTCCCAGCCCCAGGACTTACTACATAGTAGGTACTTAAGAATTATTTATCAGATGAATTATTGAGCAGAGCAACATCATATTCTGGCAACAGTGGCTACTTAATTATTGCGTTGCTTCACTGGGTGTTAGGGCTGTACTCTGCACATCTAGATTTTTGTAGATCCTGTCTCTTGAATCCGGTACTTAGGAATCTGTCAGCTTTCCGATGATGGCAGTGGTGGAACTGTTTTCAGCTGTCTCCCTCACTTACAGAGACATTTACTCACATACTTAATATTGATTGAAAGCTTGTGTGCAATGAGAGGTATCTATTTTCACCATCAAGTGAATATAATAATTATATCACTAAAAGTGTATCTCATAGTATCCTTCTATTATATCCCATAAATAGAGTGGAGTTTTTCATATATTATTTCTACTCCCACCAAGCAACTCTGAGAGTTTCACATATTTCTCTCCATCTTACAGAGGACGAAACTGAGTGTCAAAAAAATGTAAGTAACTTCACCAAATGAATAAAGCTCTTAATTGTTAGTATTTGAATTCAGCTTCTTCTCACTCCACGTGTTGTATCCACGGCCACATTGCTTGTCATCCTGTCTTCAAATATGAAATATTATGAGAACAAGATGATCCAGTTATGCTAGAAGTTTCTCACTTACAAAATGTATTACAAGAGCTTGTATTGATTCATAAATTCATTCATTTTAGCAGTCCTTAACATGTTCCTGAAATCTGTTAGAGCTGGAAAAAATCTCAGAGTTATTTAGTCTGATTTTCTCGTTTTGTAGATCCAGGATGTCTGCCTAAGGAATGTCGTTTCACCCAAAATCACATAGCTGCCCTGCTGCCCAAACCCATCTAACTCTCTGGTCAGGACTCACTATGTTGGGCCTTCCCTAACCCTGATTTACACCATACAAGATCTGAAACAAAATAAAGTCTGGTGAGTCACCCTTTTTCCAGGTTAGTTTGGAAGAAAGTGAACAAGACTTTCACTTCAGGTCTGGAGAACTGACTATCTACGCTGTAGGAACTACTTGTAGTCAGTCAATACTGCATTCCTGAAGGAGTGGGGATGAGGTGGGTGGGAAAACGAGGCAGAAGAGAGTGGATTGCACTTGATAGCAATTGGATGCCACTGTACAGCTCAAGTGGCAGACTGGTACCGATGACCCCAGAGGCTGTTTATGGCTAAGGTGGCTGGCACAGATCTCAGTGAAGGGTGCAGCTCAGTAGTAGAGCATGTGCTAAGCATGCACGAGGTCCTGGGTTCAATCCCCAGTACTCCTTAAAAATATATATATATATAAATAAACCTAATGACCTCCCTCCCCGTCAAAATAAAACAAACCGATGCAGCGCTCTCTAAGTTATAACAAATCATGATCATCATTCTCTTTCTAGATATGTATTACTTAAAATTGCCAAGGACAACAATGTTAGCATAACAAAGCAGTAAATGCTGCAAGTTAGAAGTATAATGGTATCAGGTGGACTCTTAAAAAAAAAGACACAAATGAACTCATTTACAAAACAGCAACAGACTCATAAACAGAAAACAAACTTATGGTTATCAGGGAAAACGTGGTGGGAAGGGGTAAATTGGGAGTTCAAGATTTGCAGATACTAACTACTATATATAAAATAAACAAGTTTCTTCTGTATAGCACAGGGAACTATATTCAACATTTTGTAGTAACCTATAATGAAAAAGAATCTAAAAACAAATATATGTATGTGTATGTATGACTGAAACATTATGCTGTACACCAGAAATCGACACAAAATTGTATACTGACTATACTTCAATTAAAAAAGTCCCTAAGAGAACACAAAAATGAGCTATAAAACATTAAAACACTTATTTGTGGAAAAAAGTGTATGTGCCTATTACAAACATACACATACACACACACCATTACCTATTATATATGTAACATAAAATAAAAGGACAAATATATACTTAAAGACATGATTTTTTTCAACTTAAATATCAAACATTCAATCCTAGTATTATCTGGAAAAAAGTCTCAAATAACATATAAATTATGTTTTTTTCTGTATTTAATTATAGATTGATTGTAGACATCTCTCATTTGATTAGAGCACAGATTTCTTTACTGTGTCTTAAACCTTGCTATTTTTATATGTTCGATCAGTATTTCAAACAAGATACTTTATTGAAACAAGATTTAAGTGACTGTGAAAATCTATATTATGGTCAGTTTAAGTCCTGGCTTTATTCACCTGTATTCCTAAAACAAATATTAAAAAAAACAAAAAACTTCCAAACTGTTATCATTCTACAATTTCCTATTTTAAACGATTTAGAAAAATAAAAAGAAATAAGAGTAAAGAATTTTGCAAATTATGGAGCCAGGAAAGTTATAAGCAAGTATTTTTGGACAAAAAAATTTCCCCTTAGCTTTTGTAAAATTGAGTTGTTGAAAATGTTTTAATATATATGGTATATGTTATTTATGTAAATGCTTAAACTCTTTTACTGACTTAATCTTTGATTTATATTACACACTTGGAGTTTGGAATGCTGGGTACAGAATTCAGTAGATAATAAGAAACCCCAAACCCTAACTGATGTTTATTCTATGTTAAAGCAAAACAGTGATAGAAAGCAAACTTAGCTTATGAGGAAATAAGCCCGACTGGAGACCACAGTGTCTTAGAATAGCTGATTTACATTGTGTAACGATATTTTTACTCTTTTGTTCTTATTGGGATACATTTTGTTTTGAATACTAGGCAATCAGGCTCATTTGGGACAATGGAAAAATAAGATCAGTATAATACATTTTTAAATAGTAAGAGTTACAAATTGTTAAATAGTAAGAGCTAATGGAAAAAACAAAACAAAACAAAAATGATTTTGTCAACATTGGAACTGCTTGAAATTGAGTCTCCTAAAGATCAATGTACATAATCTTATTTTCTAGGCATGTTGTTGTTTGAATAAGATTGTTTGTGAAACTAGTCAAAGAATTAAATGCCTATTTAAACATTGTTTTCATGGTAGGGAAAAGAATTCTGAATTTCAAAAATTAATTAAAAAATAATAATATTTAGTATTTTTCTGCCTCCAATCCATTCTCATCATCATAAACATTCTGTCTAAAGGTTGATTCCCTGCCCCCAAAGATTTCTTTCTGATTACAAAATAAAAATGTAAAGCATATATTATCCATTAAATCATGCTACATATTTTTTCCAGATATGTCATGTGTATTCCTCATTGACTCCTTTGTTTATCTTCTGTTTATATTACAAAATTGCAGTTCCTCAATTTGACCTGAAATTCTACCATGATCACTATGCATTAAAATGTGTATTTATACTTTTTAAAATAATCCCTTATTTCTTTTCTTATTAGCCACTCTCTTTCAAAGTTTAAAATTATTAGTTATCTTCAATAAGTAATAAAATTGAAAGCCTCAGGCTTAAAATAATTTTTTTACCTTGCAAAGCAGTGAGAGAATGGAAAACTATGAGTAGATTCAGAATTGATCATAAAGGTCAAATCAACAGCTATATGTTGATTCAATATGAAGCAATTTTAGAAAAGAGGTCAATGATTACTGTAAAATTTAAAGGATGGGCAGCTGAGAGAGTATTGGTGATACCACATAAAGGAAAAGATTAGAGGATGTGATTTATTCAGATCTGGGGAAAAAATAAGATTGGACGTGGACTTTGCCATGTGGAATTTGTCTTGTCACTGGGTCAACTGGCAAATATTTGGAAATGTAGTTTTTAATCTCATGGAAGAAGCCAGATGTTAAGATAAATATATTACATTCAATTCAGTAAATTACAATGGAGTACTTACTCTGTGTCAGAGAATTTTCTGAGGAATGAGGTACAGATATAGAATTAAATGGAGCCTCTCCTTAGAGTTTCTTCTGTCTTAATAAGAAGAAATACGTAGATACGTATCTACTCATAGTTGTATGGAAATATCTATAATAAACTACAGAAATACATTTGAAGAAGCAATTTAATTTGTCTTGGTGGCCTGGGTAAAGCCATGGAAATCCAGGGTGTTGGAGACAATAAAGTTGGCAACCAAGTATCACTTGCACCAGTCTTGTCTGTTGCCTCTCCGTATATTGCATCATTTTGTGCAAAGATAATATGATGACAACATGGGACTCCTCTATATAAGTCTGTTCTCTGCAGCACTCTCTCCTAATTCATTCTGTCCTTCTAGACTTGGCTCCATCAGTACTTTCTCACTAAGCTATTTCTTTCTCTCTCTGACTGTGTTTCTCCTTATGGGATCCTATAATCACTGTTATTTTAATATTATTAAACAGCATTAAAAATTGTCTGTTTGCTAAATCTTTCATTAGGCTCTGAACTACTTAAGGGCAAGGCTGAGTTTTATCTCCAAATTCCCTAGAATCTCATATAATACTTGATGACTATGAGATGCTGGATAAGGCTTTGTGGAAAAGGAAAGGGGAAATGAACAGAAGAGACAAGTATAGTAGGAGGAATGAAAGAAGGCAGAAATACACAGATTAGTAAATTCTCAAGACAGAACCTAAAACTGTTAGTGTGATAGAAACAGATGCAATGGAGGAATAAATGGAAATGATGTAGTTTTCTAGGAGAAGAGTGTAACAGAAAATTAGACAGCAATTTACAGTACATTGGTTTGAGGAAAAGGAGGAGGATGCTTTTATTCCAAAGTATGTATTTCAGTATTGTGGAAGCTAGTGGACTGAGGCAGGAATATGTTCAATAAGTCAAATGCTATTCAGATTTCTATAGATTTGAGACTGGCTTGGTTATTAAGAAGTCGCAAGTAGGATGTTAGTAAAAATGACAGCCTATAGTATTCTGAGAATTCAATCTTCAATAGAAATACAAAAAAAAAAGATCAAAATATGTTAAAATTAAATTCATCAGAACTCCAGAAAATAATAGATATTTTACAGCAACCAAGCAAATGCTGTATCAGGAAAAAGACAACTTAAACCTGTTGGGAGGACTTTGTGACATTTTAATATGGTCTTCCCCCATTCATCCCTGTCCCCATTGATCTTGAAGATAGCAGCCAGTGTTCCCAGTGTCAGTACCTAGGTCCAAAGTGACCAAAGCAGACCTTGGTTCCAAAAGGCTTGTTTGAAATGGTCTAGACATTCCCTAAAGGACTGATGCACATGCCATTTTTCCTCCTAACTTGGAACTTTTTCAGGGTGGAAAAGTAGCTAAGTGGAAGACATTACTCAAAAATGTTAAAAGGCAAATGAACAAGCCTCAGCCACCTCGGGCAAAAGCCACTGTACAGATGAGGACAGAAATAGACACGGGGAAGGTCTAAGAGGAAAATCTTGGGAGATGATTACTTTGGGCAAAGAGATTTGAAAATCTCCTGCACATCACAGGTAATCTGGTTGGCTTGATGTATAACCAGGGAAGAAGACACAATCAGACAAGACCTGAGAAGACCCTAGGGTTTCAAGTCCTGCTGATATTCATGCTCAGCACAAGTAGAAAGTGAATGGTAAGGCAGAATTATAAATATTCTGACTAAGCATTGAAGGAGTAGCCCAACATAGAGTCAATCTGCAAAAGACAAGGCTAATATTGATTTTCGTTTGATGTTTGTCCCAAGCATTTAAGGAAATCTCTGTCTAGCAGACTTCAAGCTAAAGGAACAAAGACATCAGCAATCACATATGACAAAGATTAAAGTCTTTAAAAAGTAGTTTAGAAAAGTTGCAACAAATAGCTACAAAGGACAGCAAGCCATAGAAACAAACCCTGAGGAGAGAGAAAAATCTAATTTCCAGAGTTACTATATCAAATATTCAAAATGTCTTCTTTTCAATATAAAATGGAAGCACACAAAGAAACAAGGAATTGTGTACCATTGACAAGAAAAGGAAATTAAGAAAAACTTTCTCCAACAAAGGACAGGCATTGGATTTACTAAATGAAGGCAATAAATCAGCTGTCTTACATATGCCCAACAAGGTAAGGGAAGTCATTGAAAAAGGAGCTAAAGGAAGCCAGAAGAATGATGTCTCAACAAACAGAGAATATTAGAAAAAGGTATAAATTGTAAAAGGAACTTAATAGAAATTCAGGAGCTGAAAAGAACTATAACTGCAATGAAATTCATTACAAGAGTTAGGCAACAGATTTGAGGAAGCAAAAGACTTAGCAAATATGAAAGAATGAAAAAGACATTCCATGCAACAAGTGACCAAAAGTGAGCTGGGTGGTTTATTAATACCAGAAAAAAATAGACCTTAAGTCAAAACACATTAAAAGAGACAAAGAAAGACATTATATAATGATGAATGGGTTAATTAATTAAGAAGATATAACAATTTAAAACATATACACACCTAACAACAGAGTCCCAAATTATATGAAGCAAACATTGACAGGATTGAAAGGAGAAATAGATGATTCTACAATAATAGTTGGAGACGTAAACACCCCATTTTCAGTAATGGATGGAATAATCATATAGTAGATTAATAGGTGTACAGAGGGCTTGAATAGCAGTATAAACAAACTAGATCTAACAGACATACACAGAACACTCCACGAAAATGTCAAAATGCACATTCTTCTTAAGTGCACGTGGAGCATTCTCCAGAATAAACCATATGTTAGGCCACAAAACCAGTCTCAATAGATAGCAAACAAAGTATATTTTGGAATTGCAATTGCATGAAACTTGTAATCAACAACAGAAGGAAAACTAGAAAATTTTCACAAATATGCAGAGATTAATTGTTGTACGTTTAAACAACCAATGGATCAAAGAAGAAATTATAGGAGAATTTAGAAAACACCTAGAGATAAATGAAAAGAAAAGCACAAGATACCAACATTTATAGGATTCCACAAAAACAGTGTTCAGGTGGAAATTTAAAACTTTAAAAGCCAATATCAAGACAGAAGACAGATCACAAGTCAAAAACCTATTTTATATTTTAAGAAACTTGATAAAGAAGGCCAACCCAAACCCATTCCAGCAGAAATCAAAGAGATGTTACTACTAATTTTACACAAAGAAAGGGGATTTTAAGAGAGAAATAGAAATAGTTATATGCCAACAAATTGGATAACCTAGATAAAATGAACAAAGTCATAGAAACACAAGCATTATCAAAAGTGAATAAAGAAGAGATAAAGATCTGAATGGATATATAAAAAGTAAAGAAATAGAATCTGTAATAAAAAACCTCCCAACAAAGGAAAGCTCAAGACCAAATGGCTTTGCTGTGGAATTGTACTAAATATTTAAAGTCAAAGTAATACAATTTCTTTTCATACTCTTCCAAAAAATAGTAAAGTAGAAGAACCCTTCCTAAGTAATTCTGTGAGATCACATTTCCCTGATACCAAGGCAAAACAAAGACATCACAAGTAAAGAAAACTACAGAGCAGTAACCTTTATGAATAAACAAACAAAATCTAACAGACATACACAGAACATGCCACACACAATACTAAATTCTAAAACCCCCAACATGATACTAACAAACCTAATTCAGCAACAAATTATAAAGGGTTATGCATATGATCGAGAAAGATTTATTCCAGGAGGCGAGGGTGGTTAAACATAAAAGTCAATGAATTAAATAAACCAGACTAATAGATGAAGAAATAAAAGCACATAATTATCTCAACTGATATAGAATACACGTTTTACAAAATCCAACAGTTTTTCATGTTAAAACACTCAACAAACAAGGATTCTAGGAAACTTCTTCAACCCGATCAAGGGCATCTATGAGAAAGAAGCCCAACAGCTAAGATCATCCTCAGTGATGGAATACTGATTTTTTCCACTTACATCAGGAGCAAGACAAGGGTACCTTCTTCCACCACTTCTGTTTAGCGTTTTATAGGAAGCGCTAGCCAGGGGAATTCGAAAAGACAAACAAATAAAATGCATCCAAAGTGGAAAGAAAGAGGTAAGACCATATTTATTCATAGATTGATGGCTCTTGCCCCTGGAGTGCTTAGTTATGCTTGTCCCCTTTCGCGTATGTCCTTAAGCATGATGCACACAGAAAAACCCATGGTGGGGGTGGTGCCTAAACCATAATGCTAATTATATTACAACAAGCATTGGGTCTTGTCCATTTGGCCCTTGTTGCTACCGCACAGTCGCGGCTGTCAGGTTCTAACTGGTTTCTTGCTGGCACTAGTTTATAGGAAGCAAAGCTCCTTTATGCCAGAGGCAGGAATAGTGCCATCTTCTGGACCATCTTCCCTTCTTCTCCACCCTATCTGCCCAGTGCCCCTACTTATCTACCTACCTAACATAGCTAGAACTGAAATATCATCAGGTGTAAGAGAGATGTAATAACAAAGGCTGGCGTTTATTGACCACCTGCCGTATGCTAAGGAAAATGTTAAACACCTCTAAACTCTTTAATTAGCCTTCACTATGAACTATGATGTAGTCATCACTATTATCTTCATCTTATAGGTTATGATACTGAGATTAAAGAGATTAACTTTCCTAAAATTGTACAATGAATAGGAGTTAAAGAATACTCTTATGGCTATATTAAAGATATTCCTATGGAGAGTAAGATGCTTCCAGAATAGTGGGAAGAGCCAAAGAAACTGGGTGGCTTAGGCCATCAGGAATAAGGATAGAACCATAGAGAAATAATCAGCCAGGGGGCTTACTCTCAGGCCACCACTGAAGCTATCCTGGGATCAAGGACCACTGCTACTTCCGAGAATCCTGCCTTTGCAGTTTCCTTCAGACAGACAGGAAACTGGCAAGTGGACACCCACAACTATCATTCGGGGGTCAGGAAGGCAGACACAGCACTGCTGCCTGCCGCTAGCATGACTGCTGTGATGCTCCTTATCATGGAAGAGGCTGGGGAGGGAGCACTGGAATTCTGCGGAGAAACCTCAGAGAGCCATGGCTTTGCTCATTTTCCAAAAAATAACTCAAGGGGAAAGGAATATGATCTCTGCCTGATTTCCTTCTTCCAAATCTCAATCTTTGCATTTAAGTGTGGGAAGCTTATTCAATACCTAACTGCAAGTGTGGTTTTTAATTTTTCAACATTTCCAGTATGAAGAAGGGTATAGAAAAGTGGTTAAGAATGTCAGTTGCAGAGGGATGAGAGGGAAACCATGGAAGATACCTAACAGGCTATGGTAGAAATCCAAATAAAAGATAATCATGGTTTGGATCAGAATGGTAGCGGAAGAGGTTATGAGAAAAGGTTTAGTTTGGAATACATTTAGAAGGTAAAGCAAACAGGATATGCTGGTGCATTGAATGAAGAGTATGAAGGAAAGAGAATAGCTCATGTTAAATCATATTTTGAGCCTATGCAAGTGGAAGTTTGAATTGACATTTGCTAACATGGGGAAACTGAAGAAGCACATTTGATGGGGAGAAACATTAGGAGTTAACTTTTAAATGTTAAGTTTGAGATGTCTTTTAAACATTTAAGGGGAGATGTCAAGCAAGTAGAAGTATTTCTGAAGTTCAGTGTGAGTTCAATGGCAGAAAATAAATTTGGAAGACATACATCATCTATAATTTTTTAAAAATTTAATTGTATGAAAGAAAAAACTTTGATAACTTTTAGACTGCATATTTTTAAAGAAATCTACCTTTTCTTTGTTTTAGCATCAGCATACTGTTACTGCAACAGTAATAGACTATTCTGTGTGACAGTGCAAACAGAATGATATAAGTAACATTGGACACTGTAAGTGAATGACTAAGATATTCCCATGTTAGAAGGCACCAGAATCTGGAAGAACTCATTACCAAATGTAATCAGACTTATTGCCCAGGACAATATACATATTATGAAAATCTGAAATAATTTAAATTCAGCAATGGAAAAAAAAAAGAGTTAACAAGTCTCTTGCACCAGAAAAAGTAAAGGAGGATGGTAGACTGTATGCTTTAAGAAGTTTCACAAAAGGATCAAAAGACAAAGAAAAAGCTAGATTCTAATAATTGTGGAAACAAACAAGCAAAAAAGTCAAGCAAAATCACATTGATTTTGTGCACATTGTCAAGCCACAGTTACTAAAGGAGAGAAGAGTTTGCCATCTCTTGTGATAAATCAAAACATTGTTCTGGATCTCAGTATTCTCTTTTCTGTGTTCAACACGTAAAAGTAATAAAAGTTAAAGTAATATATGGTGGATCACGCGGTAAAAAGTTCGTACCTCGCCCTGTTGCCTTTTGCACTCTGTTGCTTTGATTCTGCTGCTGTCTCCTTTCCTAGCAGCAATATTTATTCAATCTGTTTAGTTTGCGTTACAGGCTGTGGCAGCATTCACAGGGTGGACCTATTGAACCAAGCCGTAATAGATGTAATACATCAATACATTTGAGCTGAACAGCTTTAATTAGGCCTTCCCGGTCATTTCATCAATTCAGCTGAGTACCGTTGGGATTTGGATAACACCGAGCCTCCTGTCGAGCATGAGAATTACAGCACTCCAGCAGGGCTCCACCAGTCACAGCACAAGGTTAGGCAATCAGCGATAATTCACACGGGGCAGTGCCCCACGCCCAACCCATAAACTTCCCCTTACAGTCATATCTTTGAAATCCTAAAACCTTTAAACCCAAGTGTCAATTTGGAATGCAGCCTGCCTTAAAATCCCATGAACAGACACATAAAGCTCTTTTCCTGCTCAATAGAAAAGCAGGAGTTTACTTTGTTGGTACTAACATACATATACAATCAAGATACCATTTCTGCAGTCCTTAGGTTGATGGACAGGATCTAAGAAGACGCAAAATCTGTGCTAGGTGTAAAATTTTATGTATACCATTTGAAGTTTCAGTAACACAGTTGGTTTATATCTTGCACTGTACTTGTCACATAGAGCCCAGAATAAATATCCTGAAAGTAATCTGATGCAGAATATCTATACAGATGAATGTTATAGCAGGGCAAAACCACTTATCTATGGAAAAGGTGGACTATTTTACATGCAGTTTTGGAACACTGAATTTTCACATGCAAAATATCTTCCACATGAAACATTGGGGAAAAAAAATGATGAAACATTAGCCAGTATGGTTGACCTGGTAACAAAGACATTTCCATGTATGTAGAAAGGTGTCCAAATAACAATCTGATTTCTTTTTTCTGTAACGTGTACAATGTGAACACATAAACTCCACAATGGAGGTGTGATGGAGAACAGCCAGCTACCACCGTAGGTACTGTGCTTTTTGCAGTCCGTAACTGAGCTTAAGGGCTCCCACGTCAAGGAAGCCATTTGATTTTGAAAAACAGAAAGGAGTCAAGTGGGTTAGGCTGAGGTCTCCAAATCCTCAAATGCCAAGGATTAAATCAGCAGATTTACTGGGAACACTGCATCCACGAAAAATGGTAATAGGTCCTCACCAAGTAGTCTAACAAGGCTTTTCTTGTTCTTTTTCATCCAAAGGGAATCTTTTTTCCCCCCAGGGTAAATATTCTGGAAGCCTAACTTGTTCTGCAGCCACATCTGCAGATGGGTGGAACCTGCTCATTTTCCAGGACCATGAGTCAAGTGGCAGCTAGGCCAATTTTTTATGACTATGGAAGTTTGAAATTGTCTCTTTGTTTACTGAAACGATGAAGGGAATGCCATGTTCCTTTAAAAATGTGACCTTGTTGAAACTGTTTTAACAAAAAAGGAAAAAATCAGATGTACAAAAATTAGAACGTAGGAATTGGCAAAAGAATCAGTGGTTTTGTCACTTCAAAAAAAAATTAAGCACATAGCTATGAGCTTTTGAAAGGGTTATGTCATTTACATTTTAAAATAATACAAGACATAATGCAGGTTAATTTGAAACCCTCTTTCTCTCAGCTGCAGACAAGAAAACCAAATTAGCCTTAACTGTGTCTTGTTTAACTTGACCATTTAAATTAGAGATTCTTTGCTAATCTAGATGACGTTATAGTTACCACATCTTTTTACACGGGATTCTTTTTCTTATTTGACTCCTCTGATGCATGGAATGTTTTCAAGTGGGCACTTTTATCTTTGGAAAGGGTAAGAGTAATGCTATAATTACACTTGTAGGGCTCTGTGATGACGTGTGTCTCTGCAATATTCAGCTCCACAGTATTGCTATTTTTAATTCATGCATGAGCATTTCACTCTGTAGTAAACATCGTTAGTTCATTTGTTATAGAAAAAGAGAAAATGATGCCAACTAGTTATAAGACAGAGAGTAGAAGTCCAACAGATATGAATATTACAAATTGATAGAAATATTAAGCTCAATTGTATTAGAATTTAATTTCTCATGTTTTAAAATGCTTCACAAGTTTTGATAATTAATTGTCCAGTCAAGAAATGCTAGATTGTTCCACTTGGAAGAGGCACGATGTCAAGAAATGTCATTACAAAGTTCATTAATTCCAATAATGAAAATATATTGTTTAAAATAATATAAGATGGGTTTTCTAATGCGCATTAATGACTTGGAGCAAGGACAGTTTGAATACATAAACCGTAAGTATTGTGCGTTTGAATTCAAAGTCGTTCATTCAATGTTTTCTCCTCCAGTCTTTTCCAGGATGTCTTTCCCACTCTACCAGGGTGCCCTGGCACAGTCATTATTGTGGCTTTTACTGGACTTTAAAAGAAGATTTAGATGTGGACTCAACATCTACAATATTTTTTTGTAATTCCTAAAATCCCACATCCTGTGTTTGTGTGATGATATATCCCCTTATATCCTATCAAAATCCTATGTGACTCTCAGTGTTTAGGAAAAAACACTGGAGTGATAGTGAAAAAACTGAAGCTTCAGTTGTTTCTTAACCTGAAGGCAGATGAATTAACGTAGATATAGTCTCTTAAAAATAAATTTTAATAGCTAAGTTAATATCAGTTGTAGCAAAAATTCAAAGAATAATAAAATGCTTAGAGAAAAAAGTAAGTTTTCCCCTTCAATTCACATCTGTAGCCACTGCTATTAGTCTCATGTGTGTCCTCTGAGATATTTAAAATGCATATTTTAATATTTACATAAATAAAATATAAATTGTATGTATACACATACCTGTGTTGGTTTGCTATTATTTTCATTAATAAAGTTTTTATGGGAAGTTGATGTCACAGCATTTAGATTTACCTCACTCTGACTAAATATATTAGTATTCTATTATGTGTATCTGCAACAATAAATTCACCTAATCTCATTTCCCTCACTTTTGAAAAATTTAAGGTGTTTATTCATATGTTACATTTATTTTGGTATTATAAGAAATGCTACAGTATATATCTTAGAATATACAACTGGACTTTTTTTAAATTTCTTCAAATTTTCAAATTTCTAACAAATTTCTTCTTGTTAAAATCCTATGTTTTTAATAGATGTGTCTAGATTTTAATAGATTTAAATCTATTTAATAGATCTCCTAATTCTGCTTAAAAATCTCATGCTAATTAACAATACTACAAAAAGGATATAAAAGTCTCATTTCTTCCAAATCTGCAAGCATAATATTTAATCAGTTGTCTGTAAACTACATTGTAGGTATTTTCTCCAAGTGTATATTCACTCTGCTTTACTTACTATTTTTTTAAGTTTCCAATCAATTAAAAAGTTTTTTCTAGTCAATTTAATTACTGTCTCCTTTACATTTTTGGAGTTTTATTTCACATTTTAGACAGTGCTTTTTATTTCAAGATTGTAAAAAGTTGTTTGGGGTTTTTTGTTTGTTTGTTTGTTTGTTTGTTTGTTTTTAGTTTCAATTTTCTGAAAGCATAGTCTGAGAGGGGCAGGTTTTATTAGGGAAGATCTCCCTAGAGAAACCTCTAAGGGCAGGAGGGAAGCAGGCAGGGGAAGGGGAGAAATTGAGCAGGGTGTGGCTTCAGATGGGGCTCTGTTAATTGCATATAGCAGCTCTGGAATGTAAATTACACCATAAAGACTGTCTTGCTTGGAGACAGGTGAGTACAGCCTTTGTGTCCCACCATCAGTAGTTGGTCCCTGGCTTCATGAGCTGGGGGAGAAGCATAAATCCATGGTACTTCCTAGCCAAGTAGCATCATTCTCACAAAGAAGGATAACTCTCCAGTGAGGGCTGCAGGTATAAACAATTAGCAATAGACAATGCAAGAAGTCACCCAACTCTGGACAGGGCATCAGCCCATTTTGCTACAAATGTGCTCCTGCATTTTCTTCAAGTAGTTGTACAGATTTGAGAATTTAGTAGTTTTTCTTTTTAAAGAAAGTTTGTCTTTTGGAACATTGTAAGATGTGGCATGAGGTACTAATATTTATTTTCTTTTTCTCCCAAAGGTAAATAATTGTACCAACAGTATTTATTAAATAAGTCACTTTTGAACTATGGCCACATATTAAATTCTCACATGAGTGCAAGTCAGTTTCTAGATTTTAAATTGTGGTTTCCTGGTCTATGTGTCTATAACTGCACCAATCCCGTATTGCCTTAACTAAGTAGTTTTTAAGCTTGTATGGAGAGTCCTCCTACATTATTTTCACTCACATCTGGCTATTCTGTTTTTATTCTTCTGGAATAATATGTATTTAATTGAAGTGTTTATTTAGATTAAATGCGATTTATTGTTCATGCATGGGCTGGAAAGCAGTCACTTTACCCAGGCAACAAGCAGAATTAAAATATTTTTATATTAAAAAGAAGTCAGTTATATGTGGTGCTAGGACCAAGCATCTGACATCCGCCCCCTGCTGAAAGCCCGTGTGTCACACTAACGTGCCTGTTTCACAGCTTGAGAGCTGTGGACGTTAGCAATGGTAATGCTACACCAGAGCGTGACTCACAATCCAGGACACAAATAATAACTCAGGTAATTCAAGCTGGAGCAGGAGAAATCTCCTCTGTGAAATGTTGCAACTGAGCAGGACTCTCTGGGGCCTTCCCAGGACAGATCCCTCCCCCATATCCTCTGCAAAAGCTCCTCTCTGAAATACTCGGATAATAGTATCTCATGTACATGTCCTGAGTTTTTCAGATGCTAAAAACCACCACCAAAGGGAAGAAATGAACTATTTGATGATCCTGAGCATGTGGCCTCCAGAACCTCTGGCACCTAGGGGTTGATAGTGTTGACTGCCCTGTTCCCTTGAGATCAACCAATCAGAGAATTGTACACAAGCTGATCACCTACCTGCGACCCTTCTCCTTATGTGGCCTTGAAATATACTTTGCTGAGACCCTTCAGAGAGTTTAGGGTTTTCTTGGGCAGGAGCTACCCTGTCCTCCTTGCTCAGCCCTGCAATAAACCTTTCTCTGTTCCAAACTCTGATGTTTTTGTTTGTTTGGCCTCATGGTATGATGGGCACAGGAACTTGCATTCACCAGCAATGATATCAGGGACAAGAATTATAAATAAATGAGGAAGTCCAATGTCATCGAAAATATTCTACACAACAACCTGGAGTTTCATGCCAAAGAAGTTGATGTTAATAGAAACATTTGAAAGGCTAAAAAAAATGTATGCTTAAATATTCCAAAAAGGGAGGAAAACAAAAAAAATGAATCTCCATAAACAAGAATAGAAATACATAAAATAAAAAGATCTAAAAGAGAACAGATAGAAGTCATAAAGATTAAAATTTTAATCACTAGGAAAAATTTCATCTTTTTATTTTTTTTTAATCAAAATATAGTCAGTTTACAATGTGTCACTTTCTGGTGTACAGCATAATGTTTTAGTCATACATATACATACATATATTCATTTTCATATTCTTTTTCATTATAGATTATTACAAGACATTAAATATAGTTAAAATTTTAAATGTTTAGTTAAATATTAACTTGGTACCATGAGAGGGAACTATAAACTGGAAGAGAGGAGAAAGGAAAAATAATACAATACATCATAGACAGATTTTTTTAAAAAATCACAATATGAGAGGAATTTAAGAGGCATGAAAGATGAAGTGTGAAGCTCCAGTAGCCTACTTATATTTGTTCCAGCAGGATTACAGAAAGAGATTGGATGGAAGACAATATTAAAAAGATTAATGGCTGATAAATTTCCAGAAACAAGAAAAGGCATGAGTTCTCAGATTAAAAATTTCTACCTAGTGCTAGGAATGATGATATCTGAAAATTTATACCTGCTCAAATTACAAAGAAAATAAAGATATCAAGGATAAGGGAAAATCCTAAAAGGTAACCGAATTATCTGAATATCTACCAAAGACAAATTATCAGAGTAGACATAGCCTCAGCTATGATAGTTGACAAAAGGAAATGAAAAAGTGCTTCGAATCTGCTGAGAAGGAGCATTCTCTTGTTTTAAACATATGCAATGAAATTGTAAAGATAACATAAAGAGTATATTTGGAATGGAATAATTTACCAAGTTTACAGCCCCTAGAACTTCAATGAGAAAATATGGCCCTCAGCTGATGCGACATCAGTTCAGAGAAGCATGAAAAATAGAGAAAAAAAAAAAAAAAGAGTGAGAGAGAGAGAGCAAAAAAAGAAATACATAAAAGCTGTTGGTAAACCTAACTAAGCTTTTACTATCAATAATTGAGTCATATTAACAGTAATTAATAAAATAAACAATGGAAATGATATTAACATTATTTAGGGATGTGTTTTAAAATTAATAAACTAAAACAATAATGGGAATTTTGGAGGGGCATTTAGTGAGAAGTGTGATAAAGTCCTAATTTGAGAGGATGTTAGAGAGAATCTTCAAATTAGGCTATGTTAGAATATATAAATTTAAATATCTGTATTAACATATTAATAGACCTTATTAAAAACAGACACAAATTTTGTTTCCATCTAGTAGCAGACAATGAGAGAAATTTTAAAAAAGAAACACACAAAAAACTTGACAAATGTAATAAACAATCCTAAAAGCAAAGAGAAAACAGCAAATAAAAGCCACGGCATATGATGACAGAAATACATCCAATCAGAAGTCAAATAAAAAGAAAATGTCTCAAAATTGCCCATTAAAAAAAAAACACTCAAAAAGGGGGAGTCAGGGGACACTTAATCTTCATTCCTTATGTCTGCTTCTCTTTGAAGGGACAACCAATAGCATTACACTTCTGGGTTTGCTCCCCTGCCCTCTTTGTTCATTCAGCTTTGGAGCATTTGGGTCTATGACCTAGATAGAGGTTTGCAGCTCAGCCATGTCTCCCTTTCTTTGACTTTGTGATCCAGCTTCCCTTAAGTCTTGTGTTTTCCAGTCTTTGGCTCCATGTGAAGTGGTGTAGAGGTATGAACTGTTAAAAGATAAAAACGGAGACATACTAAAACGTTTATGGGTTTATTTGAAGAAAAATCAGTTGAAATCGGGTAGCAGCAAAACGGAAGTGGTTAGGAGCCCTCCAGTGATGGAAACGAGATGGGGAAAGACTTTCATAGAGAAAAGGCAGATGAAAAGCAAGGAAGTTGTCTGACTGGCTATGGTTTAAGCATTTGCCTTATTTGGAAAAGGCTAGTTGGTTGTTTTTGATTGGTTATCCTGAGGTTTTGGTTTCTTAACCTAGAGCCATTGAGAGACTTAAGTTTTGGTTTGTTTATGTGGCTGCTAGGCTCTAACGCCACCTCCGTCTAATTTGCCCCCTTGTTTAATTAGTTTAAGGTAACTAACACCAGAAGGCTTGTAGTTGTCCAGCCCTGTGATTGGGCAGATAAGATGGTTCAGCTCTGAGTTACAGTACCATGAAGTTCACAGTTAGTGAATTCCTGGGCGACATGGCCAATCTCAGCATCACAGAATAATAAATATTTTAATATTTATTTCCCTTTTCATATGTTTATTTCCAACCTCATTGATATTCTTTTGTTTCAATTAGCATAATTTTAAGTCCCATAAGAAAATTCAGAATTTAAGTTATTAGTAAGCTTAAATATTTTAATAGTATCAGATTAGTGTTCATATATACTTTTTTTTTTTTACTGTTAGAAGCATCCTCTTCATGTTTAAGAAAACCTAATTCATTTCACCTTTCCTGTAAATATATTTCGCCAACTCTCCTGCTGAGCCTCTTTTTTTGAACCAAGACTATCAGGATAAACTTAATATAAACTGCTCTGCAATTGAAAGAGGTCACATGGTAGATATTTATGGGATGAGATGGGTATCCTGTGGTGCCTCTGACTTTTTCAAAAGCTGTTTACTTTCGAATACACAAAGAAGCTATTTTGTCTTCTAAATACCACATTACCTTTTGAGAATGGGGCACAGTTCATTCTAAAAAAAAAAGCTATAAACTTTAAATAATGGCAGTAGTTGACAAAAAAAGAAAAAGAAAAGAAAAGCAAATGCAAACCCCCATAATTTAGCTTTTCTGCAAGTGGAACATATGGTCAAATTTATTGGAAATTAAAAGGGAAACATCTGAATTTGGCTGCATATGATGAGAAATTTTACACTCTACTCATCGGTTGGCTGAAGCCACTACTTGTCAACTCTCATTTATTCTGAAGAAGTCACCTTGCCACACACTGGGGCTTTCATTGTGCCTGCATTTAGTCACGTAACTCTGACAATGGGCACTGTAATTTTACCATCGCATATATGTGTTATGATAGATGTATTTCTATATTCTTTCTTCGGTTTTTGCTTTTACTGTATTCCCTCTCTCTGTCTGATTTTGTATGAGTGGCATAAATGTGGATCAATTCTGCGGAAACTTTGGGTTAATCATATTTTAAGTTAACAAGAAGCAACCACCTACACCAGAAATAGAGCATTGCGTTTAGTAGTGGAAATTCTTTCGCGAGACAATGACAGCGGATTTGGCAGCTGAATGATGTATTTCTGGGAATAAGAAGATGTCCTAGAAGTAACTTGTGGCTGTTCCTAAAGATTTATTAAAACCAAGCTGACACTTGCATCATTGATAGAGGTAATTTTAAAGCTCTTGAAACTCTGCTGACCCTAAGATAATGAAACCACCACTTTATGCACATTTGTATGCTGTGGCATGCAGTGTGGTTAGTGGTATGGAATGGGAAATACTATCATTATCTTCCAGAAGAATTCACAAAAGTAACTGAGGGCAAATGCATGGACTAAGAGACACTGCAAAGAAAGGCAGATACAGTGCTGAGTACTTGATGAGTGGTTGTGTTTGAAAAAACAAACAATAATGATAAGGGTTATTTAGGCAGTTAATAAATCATGAGGCTCGGTGATGCACATGGCCTCAGAACCAACACAGATTTCTTAAAAAGTATTTCTTTTATCATGTATCACAGCAGAGAATTTGTATTATGCCCTAAAACAAATCAAATCCAGTGCATATGAAAAGTACCGTGAAATGTACTTAGAAGAACCTTGCTAAGGCGGAGATACGTGCATATTTATGACACAGGCTGCCGTGGGCTTCACTAACGAAAGCTCTGCTCATAATCCAAATAACATTTCTAACAGTATTCTCAGATAAGGAGGATGTGTGTTAAACTCGGCTCAGAAGCCTCAAATCTTTAGGCTCATTCAAAATGAGGATTGTCCATATGAAATAGGATGATTACTTTATATTGGAATTCAGCAGAAATATTAATGAAAATCTGTGGCTATGGCTAACATTCAACAGCTTTCAGGGATTTGGCACTAAACTATGATTCATTAATCACACATTCATGGAAATAGTTTATTACGCTGTTCTGGTCCCTCCCTTCCAATACTGATGTTCACCAGTGCTGGGTAAAAAAAGATTAGCTTTCAGGAAATAAATGTATGAGATAAGTGGAGTATGAGGGGGTAGGAAGACACATAAAGATAAAAGATATTAATGCATAGATGATTTTAGTGCGGTTGCAAGTTAAGCATGTGAAACAGCTCTACCCTCAGAATTTCGCTTTTTCTTTGGCACCTTCATCTCCATAGTTATTAGGCATAATTCTTTTGTGTTTCCCTGGTCAGCTCCCTCCCACATTGCCCAGGATGGATATTATGAATCCATTTCTCGATCGTCCAATTTCTTATTTCACCATCCTCCCTCATTTTTAGTAGATGACTTCATCTCCAAATTCACAGAGACAAGAACTGTCTTAATTAAATGCCACCATGTTATACAACAGCTGGAGTCATAATCATTCTTTCCTTCTTGCCTGAATGAAATTATGTTTCTCTTGACTTTTTGGGTTGATCCCACCTCTTCCCGCTGCCTCATTCATTATCCATGTTTTGTTTCTTCTTAAACCATTTGGTAGAGAATATTTCTCTGTTCCTTTGACTATTCCTTCTATTTTTATTTCTTCCTATTTCATAGTGTGTTTCTATTCATATTTGTTTAAGTCTCTGAGATATGTATATTTTTGAAAGCCTTGCTTTTTCCTCATTTTCCTCCTGTTACTGCAACTTTTTTTTTTCTCCACCACCTCCTCATCCCCTTATCCTTTCATAGTGAAACTTCTAGGAAAGCTTTCTTTCACTTCCTAACAGTCACCTTATATCTCACTCTCCTGCCATCTGATATTCCTACTAATCCATTAAAACTGTTTTCCCCAGTGGATCTTTTTCAAGATATTCTATCTATATCTCTCCTTGATTTCTCCCTTCAAATGGTATATTTTCCTTGCTTTCAGATACTGTATAAGTCATGTTTTTCTTCTTCTGTGGCAGGGCTTTTCAACTTCCATACTATTGCCATCTTGGACTAGATAATTCTTTGTCGAAGGATATTGTCCTGTGAGCATAGGATGTTTACCAGCATCCTTGACCCATCCCTGGCCTCTGCAGACTAGATGCCAGTAGCACACTTGACCCTCACTCCTTGGTTGTGACAATAAAAAAAAATAATAACTCCAGACATTGGCAAATATCCCCTTGGGGGCAATGCTGGCAACATGGTCCCTTGTTGAGAACCACTGGTCTCCACTGATTCTTATTCTATGTTTCTCTTTCTTCACTTCCCAGTTAAATGTTGATATTTCTTAAGTCCTACATATTCTTACCTAGGAGACTACAGGACATCTCACAAGTATGTTACGCTCAGAATTTATGAAACTGAACAAATTATTTCTCACATCCACTTCCCTCAACCTGAACAGTTCTTTGTATTTTCAGGTTGAAACAAATGTCTATCCAATTTCCAAGGTGAAAATATGGGAGTCATCCCTGATTCTTCCTTCATCCAAATACCACATATCCAATCAACAAAATCTCAAACTGAATATTTCATTTGCAAGGCTACTTTCTCATTTCAGAAGGCCATCATTTCTAACAAGCATTACTGCAGTCCTTTTTATCTGCTCCCAGATGTGGGTGTCCCCAGTGTATTTACCATACTGCAGTGAGAATGCTCTTTTTAGAATGAAAACCTGATCTTGCTGTTCCTCTGTTTAAAACACCTATGGTTTCCTATTATCCTAAGGAAACAAATACCACCAACAAACTTCTTAATATTCTTACATGCCCCATGCTTCTTAATCATCTGTCTCCTGTTGTATTACCTAACCTCATGTCTTGTTTTTTTTTTTATCCATTCTGAGTTATTTGGTTTTCTAGAATGTATCATTCCATCCTATTTCTAGACATTTGCATACACTACTTTTTTTTTCTCTTTGGGATACTTGTATTTTATGACTTGCAACAGCTTTAAGTGCACTCACCAATCAGTTCTTAGCTATCAGGATGCATATTTAGGAAGTTCCCCTTAGTCTTCAGGCTTTTATGAGACACTTATTCTCAATGTTTTCCTGAAACACTGTATACAACCATATCATCACACTTTATTGAGATTATAGGTTTACTTGTTTATCTTATCAGTGGGACATAAAGTGGCTTGATGCTAAAGGCATTGTTTTAGTTACCACTCTGTCCATAATCAACAGTACAGTGCCTGGGACATAGTTAATGTCCAAACATATATCTATCGGATGGACACGAAATTTGTGACTAAACTTTGTTCCATTCATAACATTTCAGTTGTTTTATTAAATCCCACTGTTGCTTCCAATAGTTGATGTATTTATTTCTTTTCCTGATTTTTTAGATTAATTGTTGTATTCATTCATTTAGTGAGCATTCATTTATCACTTACAGCGATGCATACAGTGCTAAGCACTGGCAGTTCAATGGACCTCCATTGGTGGGGAAGATAGACAAACAAGTGATACCAATGGAGTTTCAAAGTGCCACAAAGTGCCGGATACAAGATCTATAAAATCTCTATCAGCAGCAGCTGAGATCATTGGAAATGAGGTGGGGAAGGAAAGAGCACAAGTGGCAAGAAAACACTTGCATGAAAAAGAACAATAGATTGACGGGATTGTTAGGTGGGAGTTATCCAGGTAACAAAAAAGGGAGGAGAGAGAGTCTTGCAGACAAGATCATAAGAATATCAATCATTATTTCTCTTCCCTACCATGGATTTTGTTTTCACCACTGTGGGCATAGGCCCATGAGAAAGCACCTAGTGGTCCAACAGCTGTGATGGGGCATCACTGGGGTAGAGTAAGGTCAGAACTGTCAGGTGCCACACTTGCAGGTGCCTGCTCTAACAGGTGATGCTACTCAAGTTCTGATTTAAGAAACACAGTGGTAGTAGAAAATGATTCAGCACAGCTAGGGACACTTTAGAAACTCAATACCTTAACAGGCACTTGATGAAGTTCTGTCTAGAGATCAGCTTCTAGTAGATAGAGTGAAAAAGGGGAAACAGAAACCAGAAAAAAAAAAAAAACAGAAAATGCATGAGAATCAGAAACAAAAATTTGAATAATATCACAGGTACATAGGCCAGGAAGCAAGAGCTAGATTTTCACCTTAATGGGACAAAACAATTATATAATAGAGAAAATATAGATAAACAAAAGTCATGGTCAGAATAGAAATGCCTGCAGGAAAGTTTTTCATGGAAGGGCAGTGAGACCTTTTTGATCTCTTTAGGTGATGCAATTGGACAATTAATAGGTAACTTAGCACCAATTTTCCTTCAGTCTCTTATGCATCATGGTGCAGTGTGTGAACTTGGACAAGTTACTTAGCTATTCTCTGCCCCTGACCTCCCTTTTCTTAGAGCATTTACTTTAGAAAATTGTAATTACAAATTCTTTCTCTGCTCCCTTTAGATGTAAATTTTCTCTCTAGCCTTTTGCCAATTTTACAATCCAGGAATGTCCTGGGAGCCATGCCTTTGAAATGTAATCAGTGAAGGAGTAAGTGCTCCTCTCTCCCAGTCTCTGTGGAAGGCTAGGCACCAAACTTAATAAGCCACATTCAACAGACACAGATGACTTAATCATACTTATCAACCTCTCCCACCCAACCTTCAGTAACTTTCCACAAGCTAAAAATTTCTCTTCCTCTCCATTTACTATCTTTTGTTTCAGGGGAGTTGAATTCCATCTCTCTTCCCTATTGCAATAGTCTTGAATAAAGTCTTCCTTGCCTGTTTAACTCTATCTGTTGCAAATTTTCTTTGACAACTGAAAATGGTAAATTGTTGATGTATTCAAAGTTGACTCCACAAAAGTCAGTATTGGGAAAAAAGAAAAAACAAGGACTATGTTACTAAAAGTGTTATTTTCTACATTAAGCATTTGAGTTATGAATTATATAGAACTATTTTCAAAATTGATTCTTGGATATATCAAAGTAAGTAAGTATTAAGTTTTAGATTCTTAGAAAATGCTTAAGTTCAAAGAAAATCATAACTTTTGGTCTAGTTTTCTATTTCTTAAAACGTGCTCATTTGTGATATTATTTGAACTATCAGGAAGTAAATTCTAAAAACTGATTTCTTACCCTGCTTCCAAGCAATTGATGTTCTATTCAGGCAGGTAGCATTATCTGCTTAAAAATGCATTAACTTCCACATAACCTCAATATGTTTACCAAAATTCATTTTGAATTTGTATTAGAGCTGTGAAAGCTTTGAAATTGCTGTCTAACAAATTATTCACAGAGGTATTCAAAATGGCTTGCTTCTGTGTTTCAGCCCTCCAGGATTGTTACCAGAAAACTTATATGTAGTTGAAACTTTGATTAGATTTCCATCTGCCAGGTAAATGAATTTTAAAATTTCAGTTTTAATAAATTAAAAATTTAACTTACCATCAGAAATTAACACAGTGTATGAAAGTCTGTATTGGGTCCTTTTAGTAGCTTGCTCATAATTCTAGACTTAATGGTTTCCAAGACACAAAAATATGGGCTAACCATCTCTACTTCAGGGGACAAATTGTCCAAAAAAAGCAAAACAAGCCTTGTACTTACTTCTTCACCCTTCTACAAATATTTTCAGTAAATAATTATCTAAATGTCAATTGTAGTTCATTTATATATTAAAATAATTTCAGGTACCCACAGTTTATGGCCTAGAGTATACATTTTCCTGTAAATTGCCACAAGTAACTGACTTGTGGATCATAAGCCATCTTAGAGCACCATTAAAGCAGTATTTTCTCAATAAATGTGCATTGCAAAGTGGAATTAGTCTTATGTAGAGTAGTTTTCAGGAAATATCAACTTAAGTTCTACAAGTCTCCTCATTAAAAATGAAAACTATAAAGAAATGATGTAAAGGGAACAGAATAATAATAAAAGAATACCTTGATTTATTAGTTCATATGAATAAAACAAGATGAATGTGTTCCTGAGACTTACGAGAAAAGGTGGACATTTTAAAAATTGACCCTATTTTAAATCAATAAGGTAGTGCTCTGCATAAAGGCAGTCATTATGAAACCTTTGAAAATCAGAGAACACTCTGAGTAACAGGAAATATCACCAGCTAAAATTATTTGGTTTGAGTTAAAGATAAAGACTAAGTAGAGACTGATGCATTTAGGTATAAAATCCACGGCAAATGCAGAAAATGATGGAATGATAATCTTAGGGTTGTTGATAGAATAGTGTTTCAGTTGACGCAAGAACCATGCGAATCAGCAACAAGACATTGCAAGATTCAAAGAAGGAAACAAATAAAAATACATTTTGAATCTTACACTGCATTGGTGGAGAATGAAAGAAAGTTACAACCCCAACATTCTCTTTGGTTTGGACTATACTTAATGATTGTGGTAATTCCAACATGTCATAAATGCAACATTTCCAGGGTTATTATGAGTCTTGAAAGCACACAGTATTGTTGTTTTCCAATAATTGAAACTTACATATTTAGCATAAACCTAAAGAGACAAGAAAGAGGTTAAAATAGAAAACTGTATTTGAGTAGGGTTGCCAGATAAAATATAGAATTCCAAGTTAAATTTGAATTTTAGGAAAGCAGTGAATAAATTTGAAGTATAAGTATGCCTGACACTCCTGGGGAAAATGCATGGGGCATACTTATGAAAATAGTTATTTTTTATCTAAAATTTGCATTTAAATTAGTGTCTTTTATATGTATATGTTAAGTTAGCAGGTCTATATTTTGAAACACCTTTACATGGGAAAATGGATTTGACTTATTTTGATATACTTTAGGTAAGTAGAGTAACAGCTGGAAATTATAGGGAGATATAATTAGGCTAGAACAAATCACTAAAGTAGGCAAGATTCACAAAACTGGGAAGACAAATAAAACACAATAAACAAGCAAACAACGACAAAAGAGAGATTTCAACTTTGAAATAGTCAAGCAGTGATTGTCAGTGACATCACAGAAGTGTCTCTTTCAGATGCAATATGAACCCAGATGATTCCAGAATCTCTTGTGATTAAAAGAGTCCATAACTAAGGTTTGGAATGTATCAGATTTGATGATTAACACTACTTAGTAACATTATTTAGGGGCTAATCACACTTCCCATTCAGAGTATTTTCAATAAATTATACATGATATCCTATGACTCTCACCATTTTTAAAATAAATAAAATAATTCTGTGTGAAAATGGGAATAATGTTCTTTGTGGAATTCAAATGTTGTATCATTCACTTAGTAAATGTTCATTTCTGAAAAAAATGTCCCTAACCTTTTTCAAACAATGATTAAACATTCGATTACCCATTTCAAAACTGTTCTACACTAGGTCCTTAATAAATGTTTCGAAGTATTTTTTTTTCACGATATCCATAAATTCCATCCTTGAGCATCATTTTATTTTTTAAATAGCCTTTGATTTACTAAGGTAAACATAGACTTATGATATATTTTACATGAAATTAAAAACAGACTTATTAAATTTAAATTACATAATTTTAAAAATCAGTCACATAATCATTAAATTAAGCAATTTGAGTGGTATCTTATTCTCTAAGGAAACCTAAAGTATTAAAGTATTTTAAGTATTAAAGAATGGATTTTGTTATAAGACTATATGTACTTATAAAATGAGAGCTCAGATTGGAGCAAGCCTCACCAAACTAGCAACCAAGTATATACGAAATGAATAACTATAAGAATGAGTTATTCAGAATTCATAAAAAAGATTAAATATACAAGTGATATTTAGAAAGTGTTTCTTGAGATTGAAGGAGATGATGCTTTAAATCCTAATACCATTTTGTTTTTCATTGCACTAGGTAATTGTGCTCCACTTCAATTATATTGAGTATTAGTTCACAACATGTAGGATAGCACTTTAAACTTGAAAAGCACTTCGTAATCATTGCTAATGAAAACTATTTATAAAAATTATTATTTTACTTCAGTTGTCATATTAAGTGAAAAAAAAAAGCTTGAAATTTCTTGTGACAGGAAGAAACAAACAAAAAAGGAACATAAAAGCAGAGAAGAAGACCATCTTCCAACCAAAAAAAACGAATAAAAATTTTACTGAATTAAATTATTTCAGATCAAGAAGTATTTACTGAATTCCTGTACATGTTAAATGAAGTGAAGGAATAGCAATAAAGGCACAGACACAAAAAGGCATGTTTCTGCCTAGCAACAGATGATGTAGTTAAGAAGAGAGAGAAAGAATCCAAAGTACTATGGGGAAAAAAAGATGGATTTGATCCTTTGAGCTTGGAGCATTGGGGAACACATCTTAGATGAAGTCTCTGCCAAAGGATAACTTAAATCAAAAGACATTTTCAGCAAGTAGAGATAACGAGAAGTGTGTTAATGAAAGACAACAATGTGCGAATGTGACTGAGACATAGACACGTCATTGTACAAGGAGGGGAAGTGGGGCTGTCTTGTATATTCTCGGTGGGTAAAGAAGTCGTCTACAGCGAGAGAAGGAGCAGCCCTGGTGTCTAACACTTCTGGATCACAGCCTTCTCCAAGAATTTTCTGCTATGCTGGGCCAGAATTATAGTGAAGGTATTAGGAAATAACCTGATTGTACTGGAAGAAATTTCCATCCACCAGAAGGCTAAAGTACACTAAAAGCCAACTGCTGTGAGTCTTAAGCACAAGACAAGGGGAAAAAGTAAACCTTTTAGTTCTCAAGTGATGAGGTATGTTTGGTAACTGTGACCAAAATTATCAAGAATATAACTTGAAATAAGTTATTCCTTTGAATATGATGCAGTTACACTGTTACATACATGATCAAAAAGACAGATGCAGAAAAATATTGAGTTACCTCAAATATCAAATATCACCTCAAGGATCTAGTTTATACTTCTTTCACTCTGACCAAATATAAACAAATGCTTTTTAGAATTATTAATGTAAATTTCATTTGATATATAATTGTTGGCACATTCCTCTACTGATATGAATTCCATGAAGCACCAATCTGATATAGTCTATGAACAATATTTTATGAGGTCAAATAATTTTTGTGAACCATAACTTCACATAGGGCCTTAGAGAACTCACTATAAACACTGGCATTTTAAGGGTTCTCAGAAATGTACAATAAAAGTAAAACCTATTTATTTTAATCCAACATTTCCCAAACATATGTAAACAATAAATCTCATTTTAAAAATAACTAACACTTAGTATATCCTGTGGAACTACTGGTCCTCTGAACATGATTTGTGAAACACTAGTAAACTGAATTCAGATGCTTCAGTGTAATGCTTATGACACTAAAGATTGTAGGTTTCAGTTACTCTCTTTGTATAGAAAATATATCCACAATTAAAAATAAACCAAAAAATAGCCACTCACTTGTAGAAAACTGAATAAGCAAATCACCACCAATGAATTTTTTTCCTGAGAAGGTACTATATCACAAACAGTGTTTCACAGGGTTGTCACTTTTCAAATGGTAGAAGATATTTTGTCTAGGTCATTTCAACTTCCTCACTTACGATTCTGTCAATGTTTTGAGTTGCATCCTGATCACATAAGAAAATCTGGAAAGAAAAAAAGAAAGAGAATGAAGGAAGAGTTAAAAAAAGAGAAAGAAAGAAAGAAAGAAAGAAAGAAAGAAAGAAAGAAAGAAAGAAAGAAAGAAAGAAAGAAAGAAAGAAAGAGCAAGCTGGGAGGGAGGAAGAAAGGGAGGAAGGGAGGAAAGAAAGCTAGAAGCTTGAAATACAAGGCAATGGAAAGAGAAATTAGGCACTGATATGGCATTTAGCTGAAATTGGGGGAATAAACCTGTGCACTCATCCAGCCTTCACTGGGATCATGTGATGGTCTATTATTACTCAGAGTGAGAAGGAAAAAAAAAAGATACTGATCTGGTAGAGGGAAAATACATAAAAAGCAAAATCAAACAGGTGTTTAGATTCCTGAACAAATGCTTGGAAACTATCTTTTATTTCATTATCAGAACCTATAAAAGAATACAATATTCATATTTAGTTAAAAAAATTAAAAATAATAAAGTCCTGCTTTTAAAAAAGCTATTTAAATTTTGCATGGTTTCAATGTAACTCAACTACAGCTATAAAAGGAAAACATCTTAAATAGTGTAATCCTCAGCTAATCCCCAACAATTTTCTGAATTAGATAGAAAGGAATTTGTGTCCAAGGACAAGAGAAACCACAGAGAGAGAGTATAGCAGAGAGTGGACAAATATCTCTAATGACCAGAAGGGATTGACTGTGCTTTATTCCTACCAAGCAGAATGGAAAATCAATTCAACATTTCACCAGAGAGCCTGAGAGTTCTTTTTTTCATGCAGTAGAAATGTGAGTTCCCAGGAGCATTTAGGCTTCACAGGTCTATAGAATGTGCAAACAATTGTAAAATGTGGAAAGAGACTGGAACTGAGAGAATTATAAAAGCAGGGAAAATAGTAAAAGGCATATCACAGAAGGGGTCTTATGCTGATTGCTTAAATTTACCCCAAGTAATTGCAGCACGAGTGCAATACATTTGAAACTTCAAAACTTATCAAAAGATTTCAACGAGAAAGCAAATAGCAACTATTTTTCTTTTCTTTAATTGGAAGAAGCCAAGAAGAAAATACAGTACAGGTAACTAGACTGAGAATCACAGACTGTTGAAACTGAAAGGAACCTTAAAGATGAATTCTTCAAGTGACCTGAGAGTTGAGAATTTTTCACTAAACATGGGTCTTGACTTAAGTAATTCCCTTTATTCTATGAGAGATTCAAATGAGATGGATTCCAAATTTCTCTTCTGCAAAAAGTTTTGCACTCAGGAGTTGAGCTCACTTGCTCACTTGTTTTACCCTGAAATCCATGGATTCATTACCTATCTATTGAGTGACTATTAAGTGTGAGACATTGTGCTTGATTGGGAGGATGATAAAGAGTCCATGTTCTCATGAAGCTCAAGGACTATTTGTCATCTCCATACTGACAGTTGCATATTTGCCCTCTTTCTATTCCTTCTTGTTATTGAAATTGATTTCTATAGAATATGATGATTTGTATACTGTTTTGCTGTGTTTAACCTTATTATTTATAGACTGAATTATTCCTCCTGCCCCAAGAAGTAGTAGTATCTAGACAAATAGAGTTGGTTATCTTTACATTGGACCTGGGCACATTGAAACTTAGCAAATGGAATTTGTTGAAAATATTGAGTACCAGAAGTGTTATTGTTAGCATAGGGATTAAAAATACATGTTTTGGAGTCACAGAGAATTGAAAGAGAACACTGATTCTACCTTTAAGTAATAACTGCTAACATTTATCGAACACTTACAATATGCAAATTATTCTGGTTATCTATTACTTCCTAATAAACAATCTCAAAACTTAATGGCTTAAAGCAACAATATTTTATTCACTGATCTTGACTTTGGGCAGTGCTCAGCAGGGGCAGATTTTCCCTCCTTCATTCAGTGTTATCAGGTGGCATTCAAAGTCTGGAGTCTAGAGTCATCAAAAAGCTTGTTCGCTTACATGGCTAGAGATTGGATGCTGCCTGTCATCTTGATCTGTAGCTAGGGCTGTTGGGAAGAACACATGCTGTAGTATGGGCTTTCTCACAAGATAGAGATTGGGCTCCACACATCCCGAGTGAGGGAAGGATTTAGGCAAAAGCCATATCAGATTTTATGACTTGGAATCAGAGGTCAGGTAGCATCACTCCTGATGTAACTATTGGCCACTGTACTCACAAAGCCTGTTCAGTTTCAAGTGAAAGGGGAATAGAATCCTTGTGTCAATGAAAAAGTGACAGGTTCTGGAAGAACACATGTACCATAAATGTTTCAGTGTCTTCTGGAAGATACAATCTATCACAATCCTATGTCCCCTTATTATAAAATGAAAAATGAAACTCCCTACCTGCCCAAATCACCACCCCTCAAAGCCTCATCACATTGTGGTGTTAGGCACAACTCTGTCCCTTTTAATCCAAGTCGGTAGTGTTTTTACCAATAAGATTATCTTAAAATTTTGTGAGTTTCCTATGAATTATATTGGGCATACCCATACATCTCTTGTCTAAGAAGATTGTTAAAGACACTGCAATGACAATTTTATGGATGAATCTGAATATTTACAATCCAATTTTAATTGCTAATCATTAAAAATAAACTCTGGGCAATAGAATATCACCAGGTTTAAGAATAAAACTTGAGGGAAAATGCTTTCCAGTTATACATATGGAATATGTGATCATGATAAATAACACCTCGCCAGTTATACATATGAAATATGTGATCATGATAAATAACACGATTCATGCTGTTGACAGAGGATCTATAATCAAAATTCGTGACTTTACATATTTTGCTGCATGTACCCAAACAGTACTTCAAGAACATTCACTGGGCTCATGAATATTAAGTATCCTCATGGTTTAATATGGACATATATTCAGTATATCTTTTGTTTCCCCCTCTAGATTTGTTCTACATGACTGTTAACCCTGCTTTGTGCCCAAGGAAGTTGATTCAAATGAACTGCTTCAACACGACTCTTGTCCTCCTGCTCCTGATTCTACTAAAATACATCAAAGGTACCAGTGAGCAATAGCAGGAAGAGAGGATGAAGTCATGTATTTATTTTCTCTGCAGCTTCCCTTCCAGGTATCTCTAAATTGACTAGATATTTAACAACATGACTCAACATCTTTCAAGAGCCCTCTTCATATGACCCTCTTGGGAATTTGGTACTTTCTCCCTCCCCTGGCTTCTTCTGTCCTATCAATAGTGATAGCTTTTAAGATTAATAGAAGACTTTACCATATACTCTGTTGGATATGAAGATGACAAAAGGATATAGTTTTCAGTCTAATGTGGGAAACAGGCAGGTAGTTAATTAGCAATAAAACAAGCCAAAAAATTCTTTCTAAAGACACGTGCAGGAGTTTGGATGGAAATCGTTTTTAACTGAGTCTGAAAGCACAGGTAGAATTTAAAATGTTCTTAAAATAGTCGGTTGTATTTCCTAAATTTTTATAACAACATTACATGGTAAAATATAAAATTACATACAGCTGATAATATAACTTTAACAAATTTAGGAGAAAAACGTTCTAGGTAGGAGAAGTACTAAAGTTGAAAAGAAATTAGCGTGCTCTGAAATAAAATGTACTGTGAAATTTTGTGAAACATAAAGCAGGAATGATAAAAATAAAGAAGACAGCTTCATGACATACTTACATTCTTTAAGTCATAATTTATTACCACTTTTTCCATGAAATCTTTTCTAACCTTTTTCTCTAAATTCAGTTTTCCCATCCTTAAGTCTCTCTTATCCCCTTTCCTACTTCAGTAGCATTTATTGTAATCTAATCTATACTATATCTTACTATTTATTTTGCTTATTAGCCATCTCCTTTCCCACTACTGTTTAAGATATAGAACCTGTGAGAAACTATTTTCTGTTGACTTGTATAATATTGTACCCTGATTTCTAGAAAAAATTAGTTTTAGACACCAAGTGGGCACTGAATAAATATTTGTCATATAAGATAATTAATGGAAAAATTTGAATTTTTTTGCTACATTAAATCTGTGTATACAAAATTGCTTTTCAGGTTGTGTTGAAGGAAAAAAACTCAGGTATTTCTCACTGATGCCCTCTCTAATGAATATATAAATTACTTCTTTTAATTATTTTCCTTCCTTCTTTATTTTTATACAATTGGTTATTGAAATTTTTGAAACTTACCCTATTGCTAGATTCCTGATGTTATAACTTTAGACTTTGAGAGTCTCAGGACTAGTAGGGCAGTACATGTGTTAATTCAAATGTGTTTCTTCCATCTGATGATTTTAGATTTTTCCCCATCTCTACTAATCACTCATTTGTTCTGACTTTTTAAATAATTTGCTTAATTTCTTAAAAGATCTAAACAGTGTCTTGTCATAGAAATGTACACTCTGGAAAACACCATTTTTACAGGGCTCTTTTAAATTCATCATCCTAAACAGTTCTTAGGATTAGTTTTGAATGAGATAATTGATCCTAAAACAAACAGCCCAGGTCTTAGCACCAACGTTTATTTTTATTTTACTCACTATTTTGATCTTAATTCTCCATTGTCATCTATTATCTGTTTTTGCAAATAAGAAGCATATTTTCAATCAAGCCATCTGGACTTAAGTGAGAGGCCTTCTCTGACTCTCTGTGTAAGGTCTCTGATTATCCTATCCATCTCATCCTGATATTCCATATTGCCCTTCTGTAACAGAGAAGAACAAACCTGACTCCATATTGGATCTAGGCCTGTAGCTCTAACCCTTGTGCTTCATTGCCTGTGCTTAGTCATGCTGGCTCTGCACCTTTTGCAGAAGAATGTTGCTTATAGCCTGAAATATATATGATGGCTGGTTCTCAAGGCTCTGATCTTCAAAGATGTAACACCTCTCCCTTCATATAGAGGTAAAAAAGTTGCAGAACAGAGAATAACATCTGTCTTGCTTGAAGTTTATAGGAACATCCTCACCAGACCTATGTGGACAGCAGCAAGATAAAAGGATTCCATCATCAAGAGGTTTGCAACATCTAGTCACCCCGCCTCCCTTCACTTAGTATAAAAGCCTGAATTTGTTGGTTGGTGTTTTAGACACTAATTCACCATCTTCTCAGTCTGCTAGCTTTCTGAATAAAGTTGTTATTCCTTGCCCCAACACCTCGTCTCTCGATTTATTGGCCCATTGTGCGGCAAGTGGTATGAGCTTGGACTTGGTAATACTTCTCTACTTTACTATTTCACCATGTCATTCATCATTGTGACTCTATTTTACCTGTGTATGCAATTCTAGTTCAGTTGTCTGTTTTCCCCAGTACTTTGGAAGCATTTCTCTATTGGTTCTTACCATCTATTGATGCTTATAAGAAATTGACTGTCAAATCACTGTTCTTTTGCAGATTATCTATCTTTTCTTTATGGTAGCATTTAAAGTTTTATAGTATTGTTCTTGATATGCCCATATTTTTTGTTTGTCTTCTAGAATAAAATCTTTATTTTCCTACTTTATTTTTGGAATTAGCTTTTAATATAATAATTTGTGTCTACCTTTAATTCTGACAAAGTATCAGCCATTACTTCTATTGATATTTTCCCTGATAACCTATCAATTTTCCCCTTCTTAAATATGTACTTGATCTATGTTGGATCCTCCAACTATTTTACAGGTCTTTTAGTTACATTTTCATAGTTTTGCTAATCTCTTTTTTTTTCTATTTATGCTGTAATCTAGGTGAATTTCTCAGTACAATCTTTTAATTTATTGATTATTTGAATATAAGTCTAAAGTTTAGATTTCATTGACTATATTTTTATCTCCAAGATTTATAAGTTCTTGTTTTATTCACTTTAAAAATATATATCTATTATGTTTAATGATTTCTTGACCATGTCCAGTTTAATTTCAATAACTATACTTTTCATTTCTAAGGTTTTCAATTTTTTTATATTTGTCTTTCTTATTTAATGTCTTCCAGGTTATGTTTACCAATTTACTTTCTTGTGAATATCAATATTTCATTTATATATTTGGATATATATATATATACATATATCCTTATATATATGTGTGTGTATATATATATATATCCTTATATATTAACCACAATATATAAGGATATATATTAACTTTTAAGATGCCACCATTATTTTCATTTCATTTAAAGGAATTAATTTTCAAATCATGCTTTTGTTGCTCATTATAACATACACTCTGTTACAATATGTTATTTTTTTCCTATGTATGAAATTTTGCTTTGCAAGATCATTTTAAGCATCAGGTTTTAACCTTTAATTTTTCCTCTGTCCCCTTTTGTGCTCTCCCTTTCTTGTTTAGTGGTTTCATGATTGTTCTCCAAAATCCCTAGTCCTGAATCTTTATATATATTGGTTTTCAGGGGCTCCCAAGTCACAGATGTTGGGAATATTCCAGACATGTCCATCACACTAATGCCTGGTGGAAACTTGACTCAGCACTTCATTAGAAGGCAACTTATGTTTTCTTCTCACTAATCAACAACTGCAGATAAACAGTAGTCCCAAGAAAAGTAGCACACCAACTTAACTTCAAACTTTTTTTTATAAATGGTAAATACCACCCCAGCAAAAATCCAGGCTCTGGTCCATCATCTCATGTAGAGAGCAAAGAGAAAACTTTCCAGGCTGCCTTGAGCTTATTCTAACTTGGAAATCAGTAAACCCCATGTCAACTGTGCTCACTGTTTTGTTTCTGTTTCACATCTGATCATTAGAAATATATACTGTGTTAAGCATGCTTGTATTATTTAAATAGTCTCTCTTTGTACTCTTAGGGATATGCATCTGATTAGAGGTGAAAGGGTGTGGTCCTCAAGCAATTTAAACAGAACACCCTCTTGATCATACTTTATTTCCTAACACATATTACCTTTACAAAAATTTACATTATAATAAAGTAAGTCAATAAGACAGTTATTCACTGTTTATATTATAATGGAGGCAAAGCCCAAGTCAAGTGGGAATACAGAAAATGAAATGCCTACATCTACTTAGAATAAACCACTACTTATGTTCCTCTCTTTAAAAATAGAAAGAGTGTTTGACATTGATGTATTAGTAGGAATTTGCCAGGTGAGGAGTCAACAGTAGTGGATCTAAGGGAAAAAATAGTATGTGCAGAAGAGTAGATCTGAGAAATTACAGCCATATTGCCCTAAGGATTACAACTTGATGACCAATAAGTCTAAGGAAAACCAGAATTTCTTTTCCAATAGATCTGGTAGGTAAGTCACATTGAAGATTACATTTGTTTTTGTTTTGTTTATATGAGCATCCATGAATCAGCTACTGGGATTAGGGGTTGTTATCTAGCCAGGGACAAAGGTATACATCTATGATATATATAGAGAGATCAATCCTCACTCAATTCATTCAAATGAGAAATACAGCAAATATTTATTAAGAAAAGAGTGGTGCTAAATGTGGCTATAAACACACATTGATTACATAAAATATAATACCACTCATTCTCAAAAGGATACTAAAAATGAGATTCTATGCACATAATCACATACTTAGGACATACACACATGTTTTTCCATCTGCAGATATATAGAACAGTGCTTCCAAATATGTTTCTAAACCACTCTTTTATATGCTTTAATATAAGTTGTGTATTTACCTGTTCATAAGGTCCCAATTTCCACATTAAATTCCTTAAAGAAATCCTCACTTAGTTGAGTCTTCTAGGAATTTACAGCACAGTTGTCCCATAAATACTAGATAAATTACTAGTTATTCATGTTAATATTCATGTATTAATACTATTAGATAATATGTATCTAAATATGTTCATACACACACACACACACACACACACACATATGCTAACCTATTTCTGGATATTGTTGAAATAGAGCTTCCCAAAATGGTGAGAATTTGTATTAGTGGTTTCAGTTAATAATGCTTTATAAGCAATTCTTTCAGGAAAAAAAGGCACTAATTATGAGGTTATTTAATGATCTAATTAAGAATGCATTTTAGTAACAATAACATTAAAATTGGAGTGAATCATCAAGTAAGTTTAAGGACATAATTTTATTGCATAATGTATTATTTTAATCAGTACCCTTACTTCTGTACTTTCTAAACATTCACCAAACACATCAAACCCTATATTATTGACCTCCCTCCCAACTCTGTTGACCCAAATCTCTGGGATTCCTACTTCAGTTAATCTTTTTTTTACGTTAACCTCTTCAGAGAGCGCTCTCTGTATCTTCTTCCATTAAATAACGCTGGCTCTCCTTTGAGATTATCTTGGATGGGGATTGCTTAACTTCTGCTTCCCTTGAGAAATAAAAAATGGGCTGTCATTTTCTTCTCTATCCACTGGCTCTTGAAAAATATTTTTTTAGCTTCATGGAAAAAAAGAAACTTTGTCCCTTTGAGTTTAATTACACTTAATAACACTACCATTGTTCTACTGTCATTTTTAAATTGTTATTAACTTATCTCCCATCACTTTTGTTTTTCATGAATTTAATTATGATTATCTCCACCTTAACATTTATGATCATCCCTCTCATCCTCTGTTAAAACCCATTCTTCCCTTTTCCTCAGCACAACCCATGGTAGCATTGAAGAAAAGTCCTCAAAGTTTCATGTATGCCTAGCTTAATACTGCCCATGGCGAGACAGAAGGTATCTTCTGCAGCTATGTAAGGAGCTCTGTGTCTTTATGTAGAAGCACTTCCCCTGGCCTCAACAATACCCACAATGGAATAAGTGAAGGGTCCAGGAACTTTGCTTTCGCTGAAGAATCTAATTACCCCCAGCCTGAATACCTCCCAACCTTGGACTTGGGGAGGGGGAAACTTAAATCATTTTGTACTATTGGGTAGATCACCTATCTTTACCATCCCATCTGGCCCATACATACATACAGAATATGCCTCACTATTACAAAATAGACTATCATTGGAGTTATCGTCTTCCCTTGATAGAGCAGTAAAACTAATTCTATCATGCTGTAGTGTGTGGAATATAAGTCAATATGAAGAATCCAAGGCTCTCATGTCATCCTTGTCACCCAGATTGCAATCCCCATATGGTTTACATAATCTCCATGATCCATTATATCTCTCGAACTTACTCTAGAACTGTCATCAGCAAAATCTATTCTGAACTTCTCTTCTCAGTGCTCTGGAGGTCATGATCCCCATGCAGCCCTACCCAATGATGGCTTTTTCTTTTTCTCTTTTCCTCCTGGTGGCACAAAGACATGAGAGTAAGGTAGGTTTTCTACCTGAGCATAATACTATGTACATGTTATTGTGAATCCAATCCTTATTAAAAGATTAAAACAAAAATAATAACAAAAATAACTCAGCTTCTTTGGAATCTTAATATCCCACAAGCTACTAGCTTTCACACTGCCATAATAAACCATATTTCCAGTCACTCCCTCATTCATTTTAGTATCTAACTTGTTTATTTCCTCTATTTTTTATCGTTCTTCTACCACTCCTGCCATCCATTTATCCATCCCATGATGCGACCTCTTTGTTTTTAATCCTTCTTACTTCCAACAGTTTTGTCTTTCTGTCCACCTCAGTCAGTTTCTACCACACACACACAGCTTAGAACCCGCTGGTACTTTTTGCATTGTAACAATTTTAGGAATAGCACCTCTGCTACAATCTTCTCTCTTTCCAACACACTCTGTAGCACTTCAGCTCCAATGTTTATTTGGTCCCACTGTGGCCTCCAATCCATTGGTCTTACCTTCTTTCATCCACAAGTGCCTCTGCTCATTCTGGAGAGCTTTTCTCTTTCCACATTTACTCCTTTTCTAGGTGTGCAGCCAATCTCACCTACGAGGGGGACAGTAGAAGGGGACTGTGTCCACCTGCACTACCATGTATCCTTGAGGTCTTGTACCTCCTTTGTATTACTGTGACTTGAGTAAGGGTCAAAATGATGTATTCTGAGCTGAGTATAAGTTACCATTCTTCTCAGTCCTCAGTGCTGGACCAGCCCTTTATGTTCTGGCCTCATCGGGCCCTTATCTCTTTTTCTAACACACTAAGCATTCCTGTCCCTTGGCTTTACACTTGCTATGGCCTCTATCGTGAATGTTCTTGCTCCAAATAGTCATATATTTCATTATTTTTGACTTCATTCAGGTCTATTCATAAATGTTGCCTTTACAGAAATGCTTTCCCTGGATATTGAAGAAACTTTCCCGATGTCCTGTACATCTCCTTTGTCTTTCCCCTGATATACCTGTTAACATAAGGCATTGATATGTTCCTTGTTTATTGGCTTTTTGATTGATTTCTTTACTGAGCACCATGACTCACTAAGTTCTCTATGCCTTGTTCTTCTCAATGTTTTGTCCAGCTCTTAAGATAATTCTGAATAAAAAGTTGGTTGAATAAATAGCAGGTTATCTAAATGTATTCCCAACTTAACACAGTCTTTTAGTTCCTTGCACACTACTTCTGGCAAAAAGCAAAATAAAAGTAAACTTCCCAACCAATATGCATTAAAATAAGAAGGAGGTGCTAATATTTAACCTAAATGGATTTAATAAAATAGGACTAGTATCACAGATGCCAATTTGATTCTTCAAGGCTTTGGAAACTCTTTTTATTCCACTGCTGCCTCATTGTCATTCTTGGTTCAGCAGTCAAACCTTAAGTGACACCAAGAAAGGAGGTTACAAACTACTGTTCTGCTTGTGAGGTGACATATATTTCCTATCCCTGGCAATGTCACCAGATGTAAGTTTCTGGAGAATTACAGCTGCCCCCTAAAATGATCACCATCCAACCCCTCACTCCCACACATCTCCATTCCCAACCACAGCCCAGTTTTGGGTCTTGATACCATTTCCATCCCATTGTCTAGCAAATAGGCAATGGGGATGAAAAGAGTTGTTGGTTTGATTGTTAGAAGTGAGGAAAGTCTGGGAAATGTTGCTGCCAACACAATCAATATGAATAACATATGACGCCTGTAATCAAGGCTGTTTAATATGTTGGTAGAACTGTCAACCAGAAAAATAGGGATAAATCAAGGCCAAACAATGTTAAATATCTAAATCATGTAAAAATAGTTTAACTGCATATAGAAACAAATATTGTGACTTCAACAACATGGATATTTATTCTGTACAAATAAATCTGAAGAAAGAGAGTTCAGGGCTGGTAAAATAGACTCATAGCCATCATTCTCCAGGCTCCCTTTGTTTCTGTTCTGTGATTTTTAACTGGCACTTTTATTCTAGGTTGACACAGGGTCTAAGAACTCTAGCCATCATATCTGAGTTCCAAGCAAGTGGAAGGAAGATGGGTCAAAGATGTTTTCCCCAGTTTGCAAATGATATGAACAAGTGTCCAAAGTAGTCAAGAAATCTTTCATTTTGTGATTTCATGATCATCTTTTCAAAGCTAACTTCTCAAAAATGAGATAATTGAAAGATCATCTTTCCTAATTTTGAATCATTCAAAATGATCTGGGCATATGACAGTAGCTACCCTTTAGGTTTATATTTTCTTTATTCTGGTGTAGTTTGCTTTTAACACATGATCTAACAATGATATTTCCCTAAGCATCCTAGCAACTCGTATGTATATTACTAGTGAAAACTTACAGAACTAGTGAGCTATAGCTATATAATTTCATACTGAATTTAATGATGCATAAAACCACCTAAGGTCTCAGCCTTTTCATTTAGGCAAACTCAAATGTGTTTTTATTCTGAATTAATTAAATGTAATTAAAATACTCTGAGACATGCTATAGACACTCTGGCTTATATCTCAAATTACCAGTCATACATTTAGTAACTGTCTCTAAAGGATTGTAGCAACTAACTCTACACATTAATTCAGGCTCTAGTATTTAAACTTAAGTTCCACTGAAAATAAGCAAATCAAACACAGATAAACAAAAATTTCAATTAAAATGGAAAACACAATTTGCCTAACTTGAAGCTGTCATTCAATAAATTCTTAGAATTTTGGATCTTACAAGGACTCATCATAACTGGCTATAATTCATTAGATTTTTATACATGGCTGAAGTTTTGAAACAAACATTGAATTCTGGTATAAATTTATTTGGAGAGAAATTTTAGGCTTGCTTCCCAAATATATCGCAGTGAAATCTTTCTATTTCTCTTGAGAATCCATATTTGGAAGCATTCATGAATTGCATTGATGGTACAATGGACATAAATACTAAGAACAAATATGTTGGGAGTTTAAGTTTCATGATACAAAGTTATTACTAAGTTATCTGAATTTTGACTATATTATTATTTGTTATGCTTTTAACATTCATCATATTCATTGGAAAACAAACAAATGCTCATTGACAGCCAACAAAGTTACAGATAAAATTTTTGTGTGTTTTGCTGTTGAAAGAATCCAGGAGGAAAAAAAAAATAGGCATTAGGAAAACCTTTCAAAGGGCTCTGAAGTATAGCAATAAATGATTTTCCTTAAGTTCAAAATAGTGTTATTTAAATGGTCTGTAATTAATCTAATCCATGACATTAATTGTCAAATGTACTTCATAATGGAATGGTTGTCACGGCATAATTATTATACTTTAGGTAGTACTATCTCCTTCACATATTAACTTCACTGGATTTAATAAAGAAAAAAAATACTTCAAAGCATAAATGATCAAGCCATTATCAAATTTTCTTTGCTTGAATAGCTCTCTCAAGAATTAGTGATTCCATAAAATATGGCTCATCAGAGCTCTGAAGGAAAAGTGTCTAAAAGCTACCCTTCTGAGCTCATGTATGTGCTTGGTCTTCTATTTCCCTGTCCTTCCCATCATGTCTCAGGGCTTGCACTGATCCCCCAGGTTCTTCCCCATTGGCTGCCCACCTGGGCTTCACAAGTTTTCTTGATTCACATCTTACCTTTCCACCAATGTCTCTATAAAATCACCAGAGATCTTAAAGATAATGGAGCTAGCCTAATAAATTAATACAAAGTGTTAACAAATCATACGAGTTTGAGATTTTTACTATGATGTTGGGATATTTACCACTTAATGAGAAGCATCCAGTAAGACAAAAAGGGAAAAAAGACATTTAGGAGCACTGCAGTCACACTTAGCTTAAACCACAAAGGCACTAACTTACCATATTAGAGTCTTAAGCTGATCTAGTCAAAATTTTGGAAACTTTATTTTCAAAGTTAATTGGTTAATACCCTAACAGAGAGAGCATTTTTTCCCCCAGAAGTTCTGTGATTTCTTATTTTGTGGATAATAATAAGTAAATCATGCTACGTTGTCTAACTTCATAGAAAATAAGGTGAGGATGGTTACACTGAGGACTTTGATTGAATGTTTATAACTTAGCAAAACAATATACACAATATCTGACTTTTTAATCATACAGTAATAGAAAGCTTAGCTAAAGCAACCTCTTCAGGAAAGTAGCTCTTTCAAGGTTACCTCTAGAGCCTCCCTATCCAAAATCATCCCATGTAACTGTTCAATCCTGTGAATATGTAGAATAAACTATGTCCATTTACATAAGAGGCATAAATCCCATGGCTGATACAACCTTATCTAAGAAATAATAAAGTGATCTTTTTTTTCTCCTAAGTAATAATGAATACCTGCTCTGGTAGTCTGCCTTGTATAAAAAGTCCCTAAGAAGATGTATTTTTATGTGTAATGACATGTGAAGCAGTGGGAAGATGCCATATGTCTTATAAATAAAAGTGATAATGGTGGCAGACCAAAGTAAATTGGAAGAGTCACATTCTATTCAGAAGAGTTTTGTCTCATTTCTTTTCTTTTAATATTTTTTCTTTTTTTTAATTAAAAAATTATTTATTTCTTTGTGGGGAGGTAATTAGGTTTATTGATTTTTTTAAATTGTTTTTTTAATGGAGGTACTAAGGATTGAACCCAGGACCTTGTGCATGCTAAGCACACACTCTAGCACTGAGCTATACCCTCCCCTCCAAGCTATGTTTCATTTGTAAGTTGCCAGTCCTAGTCTCAGTTTGGGCACTATTTATTGACTTGGAGAATCCCTGTATTGCCATGACCCTTTAATAGATGTGGAAGTGGCTTTCTAAGTGTGCGTGCTGCTGCTTTCTGGTCAGGAGGTGTCAATACTTAACTAGCTCAGGGTTTGAGAAAAAAGCTTAACCTGACCACATGTCATTACAGCTAGTTAATTGCTGCAACCTTTGTCATAGATTGTGATCATCACTGATATTTTCTGCTTAGAAAATTTAAAAATTGACAAATGAATGACACTTTTGTGAATGGTCAGGAGAAAAACATAGCTCAACTCCAGAAGACCATCATTTTCTGAAGTTGCACTTTGAAAGGCAGGCTGGGGAAGTGATTTTCTCAGACTCTCTTCTGGCCAATTCATGGAACAAGTGTAATCAATCACAATTGATTTATGGAATTGAGTTGCTGGTACCATGTCGCAACAAACTGATTAAACTCTCCCAGAAGAAATTATCAACTTTATTGGGACTAATCATATCTAAGGTATTAAGTTAGAAAGTTGTTTTCATCCACTCTTCAAGGAAAAGTCTTGCTTTTGAAAACCCAGCAAAACTGATTTAATATTTTTGGGATAGGCCTTATCCAAATGGTGCACTGCACCATTTTTCCCATTTCAGGATATCAAAGGATATTATCTTCTTAATATAATAGTAACAATTAATCTCCCTTTCAAAATAGTTTACTAATTAACTCATCTTGCTACAAAGTATAAGTTCTTGTCTCCTTTTTCTCACACATGTTTACTTCATCTGTTTTAATATATTTAATACAACTGGTTGCCCTGATCTTTGTTCTTGCTCTATTATACGACTTGAAAATCATGTATGTGGTTTCAACACATGAACATAAGCATGATTGGTTTTTGATACCTAATGAAATTCAAAAGATGTTATTTAATGATTTCTTAGTATGTTGATAACTCCAAAGTGGGTTTGAGTCAGCTTTTATCAGATGCTGTAATAAAGAAACAATCAAGGGTGTACCTTGCAAGTTATGACTAATAAAATTGTTATTTTTTTCACCATTTTGGGTAATTTTATATTGTCTGAAAAAGTTAGTACATTTTCCTATTCCATACACATCCTTGATCAGGATAAACGTTGCAGAAACCATTTGAGTCCTAGAATCTAAACAAGTTTGTGAACATAAGTCATCATGCATTAAAAAATGTATGCTGTTGTCTCCTTAATATTAAATTTTAAAATTTATAAATCTTTAGGAAAAACAAAACTCAAGTACAGAGTCCCCACATACCTGATATTCTGAAAAATGACTAGTGATTTCCTTTCCAGCAAAATGATCAACTTCATATTTGAAACAATGGAAGCATTTAAATAGGGAAACAAAAGGATTGTGAGGATTAAGCTAATGTGTCAACCTGACTGGGATACAGGTTGCCCTGGTGTGTATCTATGAGGGTGTTTCTGGATGAGGTTAGCATTTGAATCTGAGTCAAGTAGATTGCCCTCCCCAGAGTGAGTGAGTATCACCCTAACCATGCAGGACTGAATAAAACAAAAAGATGGAGGAAGGAGCAATTTGTTCCCTCTGCCTGACTGGGTCAGCTGGATACTGGTCTTCTTTTGCCCTCAACTGGGACATCAATGGCCCTCCAATTCTGAGAACTACACATGGGCTTTCCCGGATCACCAGTTTCCACCTTATGGACAGCAGAGAGTGAGACTTTTAAGTCTCCATAATGCATAAGCCAATCCCTTATATCACAATAACAGATCATAATATATTCATATATAAATATACTATTTATTCTTTTTCTTTGGAGAACCCTGACTAATACATGGATGGTCTTTGTTTTTTAGAACATCAGACAACTCTTCTATTGGAAGTAGTAGAGACTACTAAAAAATCAATTAGAAGGACATTAAAAAAATGTGTTTGTTCTATCAGAAGGACTATGACTGGTCAGGACCATAGGTCAGGAAAGAAGATACAATTTCCAAGAAACAATTATTAAGTTTACTCAATAAAATTATAGAAGGCAAACTGACATATATAAGATGCTACCACAGTAGAGACTTTTCAGGAACTAGACTGTGGTGAAAAGTATAAAAATGCAATATATATAAGTCCTAGACCCTGAGAACTGGAAATAGGCACTGGGGCTGATTACTGATGGTGACAGATGTAGATTATAAAAGTTAAAGTTGGGAAAAACACTGACAATATTAACAAAAGTGGTGACATATTTATTACTTTACACATAAGGAGATGAGGCTCAGAGAGGCTTTTTGTTTGTTTCTTTGCTCTTTGTTTTGGGTTTTCGTTGTTGTTGATGTTTTTACTGTCCTAAGAACATGTAGCATACAAGGACTGAGAAAACTTACTGTTTCCTAATTTTATGATTCAAAATTTACAGCCACTCTACTAATAAGGTACATCAAATCTTAAAAGCAAGGCAAGACCTAAATATTTCAGAGTTGAAACTTGCTAAAACTTAACTTCTGTATGATGATTATACAGTGAGTACGGGATGACAAAATCTACTTGGGAATCAGCTGACCAGTAGATCCAAAACAAATTTTAAAAAATGTTACACGTTACACAAAATAACAATGTCTACTATTGAGTTATAATTGTAGAAGGTGAATAAACTATGGTGGCAAACAAACTAACTTCTCATGCAGCAGCCAAGACATCTTTGTAGCAATATGTGTATTGGCAACCATGATACAAAACAAGATTAATTTCACCAAATAATAGATCATAAACATGCAAAAATACATTTTCCAATTGTATATACAATAGGAAAAAATATTAGACAAAGATCTTTTATGTCCTATTTTGGACAAGGGTAAAATACAAAGGACATTAAGCTATAGTAACATAGATAATCAGGATAATTATAAGGATAGTTAAGTAATATAATGTAGATTAGAGTATAAAGCATTTTTACTTACATTTTTATAACACCTTGCAAGATATGACTAACAGGTTTGTTATTTTTTTCACCATGGTACAAACATTAAAAAAAACTCAAAGAGATAATGTAATTTTTCTCAGTTCACATAGCTATTGTGTTCTCAGGACTTAACAGTTTCAAATGCTTCATGTTTAAGTAAACAGCCACACTGAGACATAATTCAAATGTCCATTTGGATATAATGTAATCTTTTGGACAAGTTTTTGGGTATAACTGGATCATTCTCTGATCACCTTTGGTTATTTCAAGAAGATTTTCTGGACAGAGTTCAAGTTTATATTTTGGTGTAACCTTTTCAGAGAGACCTTTATTTTCAATTTAAAGTTCCTCTTTTTCCTTGTTGACATTATACAGTTCTCTAAGTTTATTTAAAAATTTAATTCAACAAGTAATAAATCATCCATGTCTCATCAAGTGCGTAGACTTAGGTAATTGGTGGGTGTGTGTGTGTGTGCGTGCGCGCGCATATGTGTTTGTAATTGGTGTACTTAATATATGACTCTCCAGCATCCCTTTATTGAATTACCAGGTGCCTACATTTTATCATCCTCAATTGGTGTTTATAATATGCTCAAATGCCTATAATTTATGCTAAATTAAATTTTATAAAGACATTAAATGTTCTCTAAAGGATGATTCCAATGATTTTGTATATAAACACCCACCACTAATGCAACAAAAATACATATGCATGTGCTAATTTTTTATTGTATTATTGTTATTTTTTCTCACTTATTTGGAGGGAGGACTTATGGCTGGCGTCAGCATCCTCATCAGTGAACACTGTGGTTGACTGAGCATCCATTCTGCGGACGTCCATGTGGTTGAAGGGCAAATCCAGGTACTGGAACCTGTGATAATGTAAGGCACAAGCTTTGGCTGAGCAAGCGTCTACCTGAATTGGGCACAACCAGTTATAATTTTCTCTGTGGGAGATATTGATGCTTTGGAAAGGATGTTTCAGAAGGTGCATGTTTTTGCTTCCAAACTAGTAGAAAAAGGGTTAAAAAATGAGTGGCCCATCTTAGCGAAAAGAATCTGTAATGGATAGTGTTTCTCCTTTAAATACTCAGTATATATTATTTATAATTGGTTTGCTTTGTTCTCAGAGCTGTAGTATAAGTGACCAGAACAAAGGAAGGAGGACTAATTATTGTTGCCTATTATTATCTCTAAAACTAAATAAGTATTTTCTGGTGTATACATTATGCAATTGTCTATAGCTTTTTATTTTTAGTGCTATTAGTTGTGTTTAAGGAAACACAGAGCCCTTCACCCTAAACCATGCTACTTTATATTTAATTTATATGTTTAATAACCTTTATAGAAAAGTAGTAGTAGTTTCAGCATTTTTATGGCTTGAGCTCAGTATTCAAGTTGAAATTTATAATCAATCATAGATAGTCACTAAGCTTCGCTTATAATGTCATCTTTGTTATTTCCCCTCTGAAAATATTTAGTTACCTCTTTTTTTTTAATCAAGTGATTATTTTACATGTTACTTTTATACATAGAAAGTTGTATTGTATTTTAAGGAATTTTGAGTAAAAGTTATGTTAAAAGTATTGTCATTTTACCTTATCACAACTAAATGTTCTCCATTAAAAATATTAAACTTATATGCTCATAGTCACATTTATTTGAATAGGAAAATTAATAGCTAAATTGAAGAATTAATTCTGATTTACAATCAAATTTTTGTTATGGTAGCTACTAGGTGAAGGCAGTTCAGATATTCTTTTTAAGAAAGGAGAAGTATATAAAAGATGAAAGCTTCATAATAATGGTAACCATTCCTCTGAAATGATGATGTGTAAGAAATTGTGGCTAGGAGAGAATTGGTGGACCTATGCCTTTGAGTAGGTAAGAGGATATGGAATCTTGTACCCCAGAAAGGAGATTGGCTTTAGATAGAAGCTTGGAAATTTCATAAAATTACCATCAAAAATGGTAAAAGAGAAAAGACAGAATATGTCTGCAGATAAATTTTGTCTCCAAGAAAACTGAGGGACTTAGGAAGTCAATGCTGAAGTATCAGTCACTTTGGTAGGCCAGGGTATGATATTTTGGAAAAGGATTTAAGGACTTACCCAATGCCCGATAAGCTCCTCTTAAGGATAGTTCTGTATCTATTAAGCACAGGTGTCCTTGTGGTCAGACATCCCTCTTAAAACCAAGTCTTTAAATGTTGTCTGAGCCATCCAAAAAAGGAAACTTCAGAGATGTTCTTTGAGTAAGCTCCTTAGACCCCTTTCTCTCTCTAGCAACTTGCAAATAATAGAAATTTGTTGTTGATACTTATTATAAGGAGGATGATTTCATGGCTTTTTAAATTAACATCTCTATATGCAGATAGCAATCACCTTGAAAGACTGATTGCTAATGTTCAAATTGCCTTTTATGCACAAAGCTGACAAATTTTAGACCAAATTGCTGTTGGCTATGTTTTCAAAGAGGTAGATCTTAATAATGACATTTAATTTTTCTTTTTTGAACAAATGAATGAGTTTCAAGACTGTTTCTACAAAGACAGAGCACTATATAAATTCCACATGAAAGCAAGCCCTAATTTAAAAAATAATACCCTAATGATGCCTAATTACTTCCTTGAGAATAAGCAGCAACCTAATTAGTCACCTTTATCTTCATATGCACCTGGAATTGCTATTGTGAATAAAACATACGAAGCACAGTCCATTTTAAAAACAATTCTCTGCAGTGGAGGAAAGTGAGAAGGTTGGGTTAGACAGGCAAGGTAATTTATGGCAAATCATTAAAATTTCTAATAGTATTTGATCCATTTTTGAGCGAATTGGTAAAATAATAGACAGAATTTGGAAAATTTTCCATTGTTAGTTACATCAAATTATTTTAGAGGGGAACATAAAGCATTTCCTATACAGCCAGATAAAATGCAGTTTCAGGAGACAGTGTATCTCTGTTTGTCAGACATTTCTCTGCCATAGCAAATGGCAACTATTAACTCCAAACGTTGAGATTTTATCCAGAAAGAACTTGGAAATCTCTTCTCAGTTAGATAATGTCTTCTAAGAAATGGGTTGTGGACAGGGCAGATTAACCAAGCTGACAACCACTCAAATGAGTTCCTGGAGGTGAGCCTTTGCAGACAGAAAGGAAAATAAAAGTACCTATGACTTCACCACTGCCCCAGTGAATAGCTTAAAAATCAGTTTGTACCATCTTCTTGAAAATCTGAAGGGTGAAAAGCAAGGCATATTCTCTTATTGGCCATGTAGAAGGGCTAGTCCTCACCTGTATTATTGATACTATAAATCTTTAGAAATAGTCAAAGTGGTTGTTCTACCCAAATGAAAACAAATTTACTTCAGGGTAAATTGCAAATAAGTTACCATGGAAGGTGAAGGCAATATTTCTGATTACTATTCGACTTCTCTGTGTATGTATTTTTTTTATACACTTGGGATTTTTCTGAGTACTTTTAGGGAAAATTTATTTGTTATCAATTTCTTTGTCGCAAATTACCAAAAATGTAGCTACTTAAAACAACAGGCTTTTGAACCCTCCTACACTGTTGGTGGGAATGTAAATTGGTGCAGCCACTATGGAGAACAGTATGGAGATTCCTTAAAAGACTAAAGATAGAGTTACCATATGATCCAGAAATCCCACTCCTGGGCATATACCCAGAGAAAATTCTAGCTCGAAAATGTACATGCACCCCAATGTTCATAGCAGCACTATTTACACTGGCCAAGACACGGAAACAACTTAAATGTTCATTGACTGGTGAATGGATAAAGATGATGTATTTCAAAGACATAGAAAACAAATTATGGTTACCAAAGGAGAAAGGGGTAGGGGGAGGCATAAATTAGGAGTTTGGGATTAACGTATACACACTACTATATATAAAATAGATAAACAACAAGGACCAAGTGTACAGCACAGGGAACTATATTCAATATCTTGTAATAACCTATAATGGAAAATAATCTGAAGAATATATATATATATATATATGTATGTATAACTGAATTACTTTACTCTACACCTGAAACTAACACAACATTGTAACTCAACTATACTTCAACACAAAATAATAAAAAACAAAAACAAAAAACGACCAGGTTTTTATTAGCACACAGTTCCTGTGAGTCAGGAGTCTGGGAATTTGCTTAGCTGATTCTCACACTTAAGGAGAATCTTACTGTTAATCAAAGAGTTAGCCAAGGCTATGTTCTCATCTGGAGGCTCTGAAAGGATCTGTTTCCAAGCTCCTTCTAGTTGTTGGGCAAAATTCATTTCCTTGTGGTTGCTGGACCGAGTACATTAGTTTTTTGTCAGCTGGAGGCTAAAGGTCACCCTCAGTTCCTAGAGGCTGCTCAAAATTTCTAAAGGCCACCTACAGTTCCTCTCCATGTGGGATTCCCCATCTTGACCACAAATTTCATCAAGGCAATAAGGAGAGTACCTGAGACAAGTGGGCTAGCAAAACAGAGTCATATAAAATAGTGTAATCACAGGAGTGACATTCCATTACTCTTGCTGTATCATAGTGTTAGAGGTAAGTCACAGGTCTTCCCTGACTTAAGGGAAGAGAGGTATACAATGTGGCCATGAAGACCAGGAGGCAGAAGTCTTGGGGATGGGCCCCCTAGGAACTGTCCAGTCTTGCCATCTGTTTATCATGGGCTTCATTTCCTCTGTGCCAGCAAACATGTTTTTGTAAATTCTTAACTGCAACTACTGAATTAAGATTTCTGCTTAGAAAGAGATTTATTTTTTAAACAAAGTCTGCCTAACTAAGTTCTAACTTTACCTGATGGCTTTTATACTTTTTTGTCCTCTGGTTCCCTTTTTTTTTTCACTAGGACCATCTGTTTTTAAATTTTTAACAGCTGTGTATGGTCAAAATAAGTAAGAGTCTAAAAGGCCCAGTTACCAGGCAGAGCCCTTAGACCTGAATCAGCCTCTGAAAGATAACGATTAGACTGCCATTTTCCCTTACTTTGATTTTAGTACAACCTCTGCTAAGTTCATTTCTTTAGGCTACTGAATTTCACTGTCCCTTAAGTAACTGGGGAGAGAACAGCTTTTTAAAGTCCATCCTTGGATCCTTGGATCAGCTATTCAAGAAAAGGCTTCCATACTAAGAATTTGCCCCAAACTCTGGTTCCCACCCTTCTGCTTTTGAGTAGTGAAATTAACTTGCTTTCTAAATAATTTGATGTTCAAATTTTTATACCTGCCCTTGCACCTGGCATCTAGGAAGACACTGCTTAAAGAAATTCCTCTCTTCTCTCCAAATAAACCACAAATGGCAGGAAAATCATTTGGTAAAACTATAGTTGTGAAAGTATACAATATGATTATTTTCTGGATTTTTCTGATTCCTAAGAAGATTATTTTGACTTCTTGAGAAAAGTATATCAGTATTACTTCAGTTATTATGAAGATCACTTATAGCAATAATTATTTAGTGGTCCATTCCTAGATACATATCTTCAGACCACATTCTATACCTCCAGGAAGCACTGCACTTCATTCTGAAAAACATATTCATCCCACCATGTCAGAAAAAAAAAAAAAAGGCCCCTTTCTACCTTCATTCACAATGTGATCCTTTGGGTCTTCAACAATTTTACTCTCACCTCCAAGGGTGCTCCGCTCTCCCTGCTTCCACCTATGCAGATTCTCTGAGCACTCATTGAATACATCTGAAGTTTCATTTAATTTTAAAAGCTGCTTCTAGTCCTTTATATCATTTCTTCTCTCTCTGATTTTCTAAGATAATTGCTAGATGAAATTTCTGTTATGATTATAAAATTTCCATCATAGGTTTGATCTTTACTTGAAAACTCTCTATTTAACCCCAATATCTTTAAATTGTCATCAGATTCCTCTTTTAAAAATAATATATGTGTTTTTTCTTTTTAAAGAAAATGTGATTGTGCTACCAGTTACTGACAGAAGGATTATGGATTTGTTTATTTCTCCTTTTATTTCTCATGAGTTTTGTTTTATAAATTTTCAGGCTACATTATTAGATGCATGCAAATTTAGAATTGTCATAACTGCTTGATAAACTGATCTTTTTTAAAAATTTCCCCTGTTAATAGCTGTCTTTGGCATTGCTTTTTTTCACCCATTAAACTCTACTTTTGCTGATATTAATACCAATACACCAGTTCAATTTTCATTAGTATTTGTGCTGTATTACTTTTTCTATCTTTTACTTTCCTCATTTCTATATCCTTATATTGAACAGGTCTCTTGTAAGCAGTATATAAATTTTTTATGCAATGTGTTAATGTTTGTCTTTTAACGAGATTATTAAATCTGCTTACATTTGATACAGTTGCTCATATATTTGGCTTTAATTCTCCCATCTTACTCCTTGTTTTCTATTTGTCCCCCTTATTCTCTGTTACTTTCTTCTCCTTTCTCATCTACTCTTGCTAACCTGAAATTACATACCCAGCAAAAAAAAAAAAAAATCCTTCAAATATTTTTGAAGATTATTAATTTAGCTTGTGGGAGAAAAAGTTCCAGCTTTACTTCTTTGCAGATCGCATGTAAAATCAAGTCCATCACCTCCCTTTGCTGTATTTTCATTGTGCTGTCATTCTATGATGACATGTGAGCCTGTTTTCCCAGTAGAGTGACTTAGTTGAAAACACACTCTTTGGTATCCTGCTCTGTATTGCTGCCTTAACAATCACTGGCCTCACTAAGTAGACCAGTGCTCCTGGTCCTCATGAGCTCTTTCCCAAACAGCTCCACTGGCAGTCCACATTTTTCCTTCAGTCCTTACACTTAGGTCATGCTCCTAGGACCTGTATACCCTGTATTTGGTATGACGTTGGCCCATGGCCCTAGGAATTGCTGAGATCTAACTTTACTAATTATGAATCTTTGCAGTGAATATATATATATATATATATATATAAATCATGTGAAAACTTGGCTGGAGCTGCCATTGTGCATAACTCTATATCATGTATGTACAATGGAAATCAGTCCCTGTGGAGTTATTCAACATGGTAGCCCTGCCAAGGCAGTATCCAGAATTGTTATTTTTAATTGTTTGAATTCTCAGTTAAATCTGGATAGAGATCTTAACAATTTTTCTTTTTTTCTTTTTTTTTTTGCATATGGTCTCAACTAACTAACCAGTCTTTTCCAACTATCTCCTTAGTTGCCCCTTCAATTTGACTAGGAAGGTGAAATCTCAACTAATGTTTCTGTCCATAGATTGAGAAAATTTATTAATTTATTATATGGGAGATGATCTAGTTATATACTATTAAATGAATTTGAGGATGGAGGGTTGATAATTTTCTTAGTCTGGATGCAGTATGGTAAGAAAGAAAATTAATGTCCATGCCATTACTACTTGTAAACATTCATATATATACTATTTCATATCTTTCTTAGTCTCACAAATACATAGGATGCCAAATCTAAAATTGCTGGACTCCATTAACCTGGCTTCTGAAATGAATAGCTTTTCAGAAAGAGAAAAAGTTGGCTACTATGTGAATCTTGTGTAGTATCTGGTCCCCATGGTAACAGAGGTTTGGATCCTGACATCAGGCTCTAACAGGCCACAGAGCTATAGAGCACTTCAATTTGTGTTTTAAAAAGGGAGAGAGAGAGAAATGCTGAGTCCTGAAAAGATACCATAAAAACAGCTGAGATCCTATGGGTGTAGGCAAGAAATACAGTAATAATCTATACTGGTATGCTTTCATATTTCATTTATTGGCCTTTTTGTGTGGTCTTATATATTCTTGTGGTTCAAGAGGTCATCAGTATGTCTTCTATTGGACTGTACTGTTCAAAAAGCATATCGATCCATTTTAGCATGCTGTGATGAGTAATTGTCAAATATGTGATTTCAGGATTTACTAAACAGTGTTTCTCTAATGGATTCTTAATTTTGTTCCTAATTAGTTTAAGAAAAGGGTAGTCAGCTCAAGAATGGGAGGTTGACACCAGGAATCTAGTCTCTACTTTCTGTTTAGTGGTTGTTTTTTGAGCAGAAGCACACTTTCCCCTCACTTCTGGTTTCCATGAGGAAGAATTTATCCCTTTACCCATTGCAGGCCAGACTCTTCACTCTTTTTCTTATGTGGTTGGTGAAGAGGTAGATTGACTTCTCTAACTAGTGAATTTGGAAAAGAATAACTTAGAATATGCAAAGCTGAACTTTACCCTGCTCATTCTTCTTAGGTGTTAGCTACACAAGGGGGTTCTCTTTCCCCAGGCAGCAAGTTATGCAAAGACTACCTTACAACACTCTCTGCAGTGTCCAAAGCAATGTAAAAGGGAAGTGATGAGAATAAGTATCTTGTCTTCTTCTGGTCTTTAAAGTTAGTACTTTTAGCATTTTTAATTAAATATGATACTTGCTACAGGTCTTTGGTGGATATACACCATGTAAGTTCCTTTCTATTTATAACTTCCTAAGAGGTATATTTAAATAATAAAATAATACTGAATTTTATCACATGATTTTTCTGCATTTAATTAGATCTTTTCCTTCATTTTTGAAAATAAGCTAACAAGTCAAACTTTATATTTTTTTTCTTAATTTATAATTTACCTAACATTCTTAGAATAATTTCAAATTTGTTATTATATACTCCTTGTTTTTGGCTTTGCATTGGTAGCTTAATTACTTTAGTAATTCTTCAATTTATATTTGTAAGATTAGCCTATTATTATTTTTTTCTCATATGTTTTGTTGTTGTTTAGTGTTATCTATTCCTTTAAAGGTATGTTGGAAGTCATCTGTAAAATTGAATCTGAACCAAAATTTATCCTTGTGTAAAACTGCAAAATAGTGATTAAATGACTTTAATAGATGTCAAATATTCTATGGTTTCTGTTTCTCTTGAATCAACATTGTAATGTGAATTGCTCTCATATTTGTTCTATTCCTATCCAGGTTTTCTCCCCCAAAGAATGGTCTGCATATTGTTTAAATATTATTTTGATATTTTATGCATCTATAATTATATCTCCTTTTATGTTGATATTGTCTATTTGCACCTGCACACTTTTCTATTGGATGTATCTGTCCAGTTTTGTCAATTTTATTAATATTTTCAAGAAAGTAACTGTGAGTTGTTAATTCTATTATATCTTTGTGTATTATATTAATATTTATTGATGTATATGTGTTATTACTGTTACTCTGTTTCTTTTTTCTCCTTTTTAACTTTTTATTTTTTAATTTTGATGCTGTTAATTTACATTAGTTTTTCTGCTATAAATAAAGCATTTAAACATATATATTTCTCTCTTATATCTTCCTTAGCTTTATCCTAGATAAGCTTTTCTTATTATGCTTTTCTAAATACCTGATATTTTTATTAGAAGTTCTTTTTACATATGTAGGATATTAATAAGTATATACGTATCCAATCCGTTTATTATAAACTTGCCCTCCAATATTTTATTGGTGAATGAATCCTTTTATCAATTTGTGATCATTCTCTTTTTCTCTGGTTTTAATTTATTTCTTAAAGTTTCTTCTTCTCTTGCTATTACTGCAATCTAGTTTTTTTGTTTGTATTTGCATGAGAACTTCTTTCATAAATTTACTTTCAATTTTTGTGTCATTATGTTAAACATATTTCACTTATAAATATTTTTTAAAGTTGGGTATTTTTGGTGGATTATTTTTTAATCAAGCCTAAAAAGCTTTGATTCTTTCAAAAGATTTGCCATTTTCACTGAGTATGACTGCTAATATATTTAGACTCATTTTGATCTTTCCTTCATGCTTCTCAGAATTCAGTTTTTGTTTGTGGTCAGTATCATTAACAGGACAGACTATCTTGACACAATCTTGTGTTTCAGACATAATTTTGTTGAGGTGAATCACCATTATATACTGGGATTAAAAGATTTAAAGTTACATTAGTTCTCTGAGGCATTTGTCAAAGTCTGAGATTTTTGAAAATAAAGTTCCCATTATTTATTATCATCTAGAAAGTTTGACTCAAGATGGTGTTTTCTCTAGCTTCTGAGGCAAGAAGAACCACACAATTCTACATTTTTCTAATTAAAAATTACATATATTCATGATTTCTTGATATTGTTACTTAGAGGATTTTCAAAATCAGACAGTTTCAAAACTGAACAAAGAACTTTCTTTTTTGGTTAAATCAGACTATGTTCTTTGGGGTATAATTTTATATGGTTGAAATGTATTTTATCTCTGTGATAATCTCCTAACTGGCACACAGTACAAAAATTGGAAGTTTATGATTCTTAAAAAAATCTGTTAATTTCTTTATTGAAGAACAATTAACATTCAATTAATTGTACATGTTTAAAGTATAAAATTAGATAAACTTTGAAATATTTATGCATTTGTGAAAGCATCGCCATAATCAAAATTGTGAACATATTTTTAATGCCCCAAAGTTTTCTTACACCCTTGTGTAATCCATCTTGCCCTTTTGACCCACTCTCTCTCCTCTCCCCCAGGAAACCACTGATCTGCTTTGGATCACTATGGATTAATATACATATAGTGGATTCTTAAAATAAATTTTAAGGTATGTATTCTTTTCTTTTGTCTAACTTCTTCCACTCAGCATAATCATTTTGAGATTCATCTGTGTTGTTGCATTCATCACATTTTATAGCCAATGAGTATTCCATTGTGTGGATAAACCACAATGTACTTACCATTTTACTTCTTCATGGACATTTGAGTTATTTTCAGTTATTACTAAGGTTACAAATAAAACAGCTATAAATACTATAAATGTGTCTTGATATGGATATAAGCTCTCACTTGTCTTAGGTAAATACCTATGAGTGGAATGACTGGGCCATAGGGTCATGCTGTTTACCTTTTTAAGAAACCATAAAGCTGATTATCCAAAGTGATTGTATCATGTCACATTTGCAGGCGCAATTTATGAGAGTTCAAGTTGTACCACATCTTCACCAATACTTGGTATGGTTAACATTTTTATTTTCACCATTCTAATAGGTGTGCTTTATTACACTGTGGTTTTAATTTGCATTTGTCTGATGACTAATTGTGTTGAGCATTTTTTTATGTTTTCATTTGGAAAAAGTATATCACCTTTGGTAAAGTGTCTTCTGATCTTTGGCCCATATTTTATTAGATTTTTTTCTTTTTTAACATTGAGTTTTAAGAGTTCTTTATGTATTCTAGATAGAAATTCTTTATCAGATATGTGATTTGCAAATATTTTCTCCCTGTTATGGCTTGTCATTTCCTTTCTTAATTTTGATAATATCAAATTAATGGATATTTTTGTCTTTTGGTAAATCTAAAAAATATTTGCATTACCAAAGTCAAAAAATGTTCCTCTAAGTTTTATTTAGAAGTTTCATGGTTTTATAAAACAAACTTAGGTTTAAGGTCCATTTTGACTTAATTTTTATATGTGGAGCAAAACATGTGTATAAGTTCATTTTGTAAACATAGATATCCAATTGTTTCAACAAAATTTGTTCAAACGCCTTACAGTTTCTCCACTGAATTGACTTTGCAACTTTGACAAAAAACAATGAATATTTATATATAAGTGGGCCTTTATCTGAATTCTCTATTCTAGTTCATTGATCCTAGACATAAGTATGAGGCAAGTGTGATTACTGAAGCTTTACAATAAGTCTTAACTTTAGATGATATGTCTTTCAAGTTCTTCTTTTTTCAAAATTGTTTTTACTATTCTAGGTCCTTTGTACTTACATATCAGTTTTAGAATCATATTGTCAATATCTAACAACCAAAAACCTGCTGAGATTTTGATAAGGATCACATGGAATTTATAGATCAATTTAGGGAGAATTGTCAGTTTAGCAATATTGAGCCTTCCAATTCCTAAAAACAATGTAACTCTCCACTTATTCTTTAATGCCTTTCAGCAGTGACTTGATTGTACAAGTTTTGCATTTCTTTAGTTAGATTTATCCCTAATATACTGAACTTTTGATGGTATTGTGTTTTAATTTCAGTTTCTTTTGTTGTTGTTTGTGTATAGTTGATATTTCTGTACACAAACAGTAAACATCTTGCAAAAATACTGGACCTAAGTTATTAGTTCTGAGTTATTCGTGTTTTGGTTTATTTTTTAGATTAAAATTTTTTGTGTATTTAGACAATCATGCAAATCCTAGATGCCTTGGCTTCTCTGGACTCTGGTCTCTACCTCCTCAACTCAGGGCCTTCACCAGTTTCTGCCTTTCTGTTCCCTCCCTGTGTTGTCCCTGGAATATTCCTTCACTTGGTAACCTGAGGCAGAGAAAATTCTTTTGTCTGTTCTATTTCTCTCAGAAAACACTGTCCTTTTGCCTAATATCAAAGTCATCCTGAAAACCATTGTTTTATATATTTTGTCCAGTTTCTTAGTTGTTTGAGGAGTGAAGATAAATCCATTCCCTGTTATTCCAATTTGATCAGAAACAGAGGTATATAAAATATGTTTCAATTTATACAAATATCCACCCCTTGTCCTCACAATTATTTTTATTCAGTTATGATTCACGTATAGTAAAATCCACTGCTTCACAGTGTACAACTGAATGGTTTTTAGCATATTCACTTCAATTAGTTTTAATAACCACTACTATCTAATTCTAGAACAATTCATAATCTCAGAAAGAAGCCGTAGCAATTGTTAATCTCCTTTCTGTCTCTGTGGAGTTTTCTATACTGGCCTTTTCATGTAGATGGAATCATGCACTTTGTGGTCTTTGTGTATGATTTCTTTCAATAAACATAAAATTTTCAAGGCTTTCAATGCTATAGGATTCATTGGTTGCATATTTATGGCTAAATAATGCTGTGTTATATGGATGGATATACCACATTTTATTTATTCTTTAATCAATAGATAGATATAGAGGTGGTTGTACTTTTAGGTTATTATGAATAATGCTGCTATTAACATTCATGTGCATATTCTGAGTTAGCCATAGGTTTTCAATTATTTTTAATATATACCTGGGAGTGTAATTGCTGAATCATATGTTTAGTTTCGGGGGAACTGCCAAACTGTTTTCCAAAGTGACTTTGTTTTCCCTCTGCGTTGCAGCCTGGACTCTACTCAGTAAGCTGGGATGAAATTTTGTAGTAACCATAAACGCAAGGTTTACAGGACTATATACAGTTGGCAAATCATAGTGTGAGTGGTGCTGGAGGAAAAAAAAAGAAAACTCTGACACTAAATAAATTTCCCACTTTTGTAGGAAAAGGAAAATCTTTGCCATTACATGGCAGAGTAAACTCTGGGGTCACACTGCTGTACCTTGGTACTCAGGTGGAAGAAAGCAATATGAACACTTAGCTGATGAATTTAGTCTATGATAATGTTCTTCTCTGGAGACAAAGAAATTAACACAATGTCATCTTTGCAAAGTACATAAAAGCTAGTCTGTGGTAGAATGATTCAAATTGGGCCTAGAATTGAGAGAGTAGATTTTAAGTGTCCTCATCCACTAACTTAACTAACTAACAAACTAACTAACTAACTAAATAAATAAAAGGTAACTACATGAGGTGACAGATATTTCAGTTGGCTTTATTATGGTAATCATTTCATATATTTATATCATATATATATATATCTCTCAAACATCATGTAGTACATCTTAAGTATCAGACCTTCCTTGATTTATGATGAGATTACATCCTGATAAACCCTTCATAAATGGAAAATCTCATAAGTGGAAAATGCATGTAATACACCTAACCTACCAAACATCTTAAACTAGCCTGATATCAGAGGTGCTAGGAACACTTACTTTAGTCTACAGTTGGGAAAGATCATCTAACACAAAGCCTATTTTATAATAAAGTGTTGAATAGCTCATGGAATTTATTGAGCTCTGTATTAAAAGTGAAACAAGATGGTTGTGTGGGCATGGAAGTATATCAGGTTATTCACCCTATGATCGTGGGGCTGACAGGGAACTGACTCACTCCCTCACCCAGATTCATGAGAAAGTATCCTACTGCACTGTATTAATCTTGGAAGAGATGAAAATTCAATTTAAATTACATTTTCTACTGAATGCACCATCGTGAAGTTAAAAAATTGTAAGTAGAACCTTTCTAAGTCAGGGACTGTCTTTATACAATTTTATTTGTCAATCATACCTCAATAAAACTGGAAAAAAAAGAGATGGACTTAGCTCTTGTTGCAGGAAATCAAGGGTGCTTTAGAAAATGTTTAGGTTAGTTTTTTGGAAAGGAAAAAGAAAAAGAAAATCTCACTCACTTAATTATGATTAAAAAATAGTGATTGTACTGTTTTATTGAAACGAGTTGAATAAATTTAAAAAATCATGCATCACTAATATTGACAATGGAAAGGGAAAGGTAGCAGAAAGAATACCAAAGGGTGATTGTAAAACATACATAATTTCCCCCAAAAGTTCATCTATAATGCTGTATTTGCACCGCATGGGTTTATGAGTCTTATGTTGCAGTTAATCTAATTGTAAACTGTGGGTTAGGTTTTGTTTATGCTTCAGCTGAATATTTGGAAGGACACATATAAATGCTTGTAGAATGTTAAATTGTTGGAAAGACATCTATGTTATATTGATGGGAAGTCAGTGAATTCAGGGAATTCCTCTGGTTTTCACAGAAATGGAAAATGAAAAGATTAAAAAATCTCAGAATTAAAAAGAATGAGGTAGTCCAAAAATTTTATAAGAGTTTATCCAAGTACAGTAAAGGCTGAAACTGAACTTGTTCATTCCCTGTGGCCTCAAAAATAAACCCCTCTTTCTGGTAATAGCATTATAATAGGAAGACTCATGTGCAATGAAAAAATGCATTTATTACAGAAGCACTCAATTTAGTTTGGATAGCCCAACATTCAGGGATGGTTTGTGGAGAGAACTGGAAAGGGTTTGAGATTTAAAAAACAAAGAATGCCTTGAGGAAAATACATTGAATTTTTATATAAAAGATTTTAACATCACCCTATATGCTAAAATGAATTTTGAGGTATGTTGTATATCGATCGATCCAGTCAAAATCTATGTAAGAATAAATTGTGCAATTGTGTGTCCACATTATAGTCACATGTTTGTACTTCATCATCTCCAGATGACATCTTTGGATTTGGAGAATGGAAGCTCATGCCAACAACACATACTATTTTGCATTGGAAGACTTCTCCAGATATCAAATCCAAACATTATGGCATGAATTCCTTGAATGCAGACACTAAGTTTGCACAGTTGCTTGTGATACACATCATGGAACATAGTACAAGTATTATTTTACACATAGTAAGTGTAAAATAATAATTTCTGAAGGATAAGGAAATAAATAGAGGAAATTTCAGGACATTTAAATTCTACATGCAGGAAACTGAATTTCATAGTAACTCAAGCAACATTAACATGCATAATATAATTGCATTTTATAATCAGAAAAATTATTTAGAATAATGCAGTGCAGCTTGAAATGCATCTTCTTCCAAGTTACCACATCAATTGAAGCATAAAGTTTGCTAATGTCATATTCAAACCATTTAAAAATCATTTTTCCCTTTTTTCTCTCAAAATACAATGTATAAAATTTTACATTGACGGGGAAAAAAAGATAATTGAAAGATAGGTGCAAGAAATGATTGGCTTTCTTCACTCAATGTCTGGATGGGCAGAGAAAAACATGACACTCCTGGACAGGTGATGACATGTAAAATAATGCTTCAGCGTGTTCAAACAAATGAGAAATGAATACCCAATTCAAATTTCTTCTAAATACATGCAATAATCATGTTTCATTTTAATGCATTTCATTGCTTCTATAATTGATTAATTGTTTCTTTCTCACTTTTTCCTTTCCTTCTCTTTTTTAGTATCACTACTTTGTACTCTGTATGTTGAATCCTAACCCTAGCAATGCCTTAGAGATATCTCCTAGATGGATGGGAAATTGCTAACAAGGCAAGCCAACTTAAAAAGGATAACAGAAATAGGCCATGACCGTGACTGTCATAGCATATGTTGCCCAGGGCTTTTTCCTGCCATCTCAAGAACCTTCTGCTAATAGGAGCAGAGCTGTCAGAGAAGGCCACGGTATCAATCTTCTCATTTTACTTTCATGATACTATCCCATAACTTCTGCTTTACTGAAGATATTTCAGGGCTGACTCAGCTGTGTTTGTAATACTAGCAGGAGTGAAGGTAAATGTTGGGGCTAGGAATTTAGCCCCACAAACAGATAGTCTGAGGAACAGGAAAGAAGGATGGTCTAAGACAGTGGCAATTTTTCATAATAACTTTACCTACTATAATAAAAGTGTAGACTAAAGAAATAAGGAAAAAGCAGCTCCTACACCATTATACAGGTTCCTTTTGAATAGGGATTCCACGTAATTATAGTAGAGTATGTAGCTTCATTTGAGTACTACTAATTACAGATATTCATGCAGACTGTAATCAGGAACATTGGCTTAATCGTGATAATGCCTTTTTCACTTACCAACGGTTACTCACTTATCTATAAAGAACAGTCTTTAGACCTTCTAATTACTTTCTTTTTTTCTATCCTTTTTTTAATGGAGATATAATTGATTTACAATATTATATCAGCTTTAGGTGTACAACATAGTTATTTGATATTTTTATGTATTACAAAATGACACACAATAAATCTAGTTACCATTTGTTACCTACATAAAGATATGAAAATATTACTGAATATATTCTCTATGCTGTATATCAAATCCCTGTGACTTATTTATTTTCCAGCTGAAATAATCTCCCATACCTAGTTCATGCCTCCCCCATTCCTCTCCCCTCGGCAGCCAGCTGTTTGTTCTCTGCATCTGTGAGTCTGCTTCAGTTTTGTTATGTTTGTACATTTGCTTTGGTTTTTAGATTATGCAGATAAGTTAAATCATATAGCATTTGTCTTTCTCTATGTGACTTATTTCACTTAGCATGATACCCTCTAGGTCCAGCCATGTTGTTGCAAGTGGAAAGATCTTATTTTTTATGGCTGAATAATATTCCATTGTGTGCACAGGGGGTGTGTGTGTAATGCCCATATCTTATCCATTCATCTATTGATGGACACTTAGGTGGCTCTAATACTGTAATGAGTATAAGTGGGGGTGTACATATATTTTCAATCACAATTTTTGTTTTCTTTGGAAAAATATTCAGAAGTGGAATTGTTGGATCATATGGTAGCTCAGTTTGTAATTTTTAAAGGAAATTCCATGCTATTTCACAGTGTGATTGTCTCAATTTACATTCTCACCAACTGCGCACAACTGTCCCCTTTTCTCCATATCCTCGCCAACGCTTATTTGTTGTCTTTTTGATATTAGCCATTCTGACAGATGTGAGGTGACACCTTAGTGTGCTTCTGATCTTCATTTCCCCGACAGTCAGTGATGTTGAACATTTTTCCACGTGTCTGTTGGCTGTCTGTATGCCTTTGGGAAAAAGTCTATTCAGATCCTCTACCTCTGCCCAATGCATTAATTGGGTTGTTTGCCTTTTTTTTTTTTTTTTTTTTTTTTTTGATGTTGAGTTGTTTGAGTTCTTTGTATGTTTTGGCTATTAGCACCTTATCAGATATATGTTATAGCTAGTTGCTTTCCCATTGCTGTTTTTAGGAATCTTGATTTTAAATTTTTGACATTTTAATTACAATGTGTCTCAATGTGGTCCTCTTTGAGTTGATCTTGTTTGAACCTTTCTGTGCTTCCTAAACGTGGGTTGGGGGCATTTTCAGCTATTATTTCTTCAGATAAGTTCGCCTGTTTCTCTTTTCTCCTTTTGAGACTCCTATAATGCAAATGTTTTTATGCTTGATGTTGTGTTAGAGATTTCTTGAGCTATTCTCGTCTTTAAAATTTTCTTTTTCCTGTTCAGCTTGAGTGTTCTGGGGGGTTGTCTTCCCTGTGCAGGACAATCAGATGGGGGAGCCTGATGTGGGGCTTGGACTCCCCACTCCTTGGGGAGAAACTGTGATTATGTTTATCCTCTGTTTGGTCATCTACCTGGGGGTGTGTGTCTTGACTAGACCACTTCACCCCTTGTCTCCATCTTGTGTTTACTTCTTTATATTTTTCAGTGGTGAAAAATCTTTTCTGCTAGTTTTCAGGTCTTAATCATAGATAGTTGCTCTGTAAATAGTTGTGATTTTTGTGTGCATGTGGGAAGAGGTGAGCTCAGGTTCTTTCTACTCTTCCATCTTGGCCACAGCTCTAAACTAGGCCTGCTAATTCATTATTTTGGTTACAAATAAAACCAGCGCACAAAGATGTCACTCTCTTTTTACAGATAAAGTTTATACAGGTGGATATAAATTAGTAAAACATGTGTTAGCAATCCCAGATAAAATATAAGAATGGAGAGTAGGATTTTTTTTAACTTTAATATTTATTGAGTTCATTCTATGTTCTAACAGTGTTCTAGGACTTGAGACACATCAAATGAGCAAAATTGACACAGATGCCTGCCCTCAGAGAGGTTACATTCAAGTAAGTCATAATTGCCACCTACATGCCTTTCCTATGAAATTAAAGATCGTTCTTGTGATTGAAAACTATAAGATCTTATAAGTTGTCTAATAACATACCACTTACATTTAAGGTATTCACAAGAAGAAGCAATATTTTGTTTAGATTATCAGTCTATTGACTAATAACACTCAGTTATCTAAGCAGTGAAAGTTGAAAGAGTAGTTACATGGGAGAAAAGATATAATAAAGTAAAAATTGTGCCTATAATATCATTAGGCTGAACACTAGCTTAGTGTGTTTATTTTTTCCCTTGTAGAACTGCTTTATAGTTGTTTGGCAAAAGGGCTAGGCTTTTAAAAATATATTTTTCTTTTTCTGTTGAATCAGCAAAATGTCAGGTGTGCCTGGCTTTTCTCAATTGTATAAATTCTAACAGTTGTAGCTGATGCAAAAATATGTGAAGTCTAGTCTAAAGAAATTTTCAATTAGCTACTTTGAAAGATAGCATTTGGTATTAGCCAAGTTACAGTACATAGACTCTTGTAATATATTGCCTCACTGAAAATAGCAAATTGACCTAAGAGCACAAAAAGATGAATTAAGCAAAGGAATTAAATAAATTTATTCATGTCTAATTGCACCCAAGTAACATTTCTTATTTTATTAGGGAGAAATTATACCATAACAAATAGCAAAAAAATATTAAAAATAAAATACTGTCATTCTAATAAATATATGCAGTTACTTGTAAACTAGACAATTTTTTTTGCATCCACGTAATGCATTTATAAATGCAATGGCAGTATTACACACATGCTTTGTTTGCACTGGAGAGGATGATTCACCTCTCTTACCTGACTGTAACTGCTGTATTGCTTTAGTATAAGGTAAGAGGTAAGACACCTGAATCTTCATCCCTGCTATCAGGCTGCAGGGAAATCCAAAGGTATCTTCTGAAATTCAAAGTCTGTTCTAAACTTGTTTTATGAGAGCGACACACACTAAGTAATGATGAATGAGTTTCTCCTGGTGGTCATGAACTTTTTCAGAAATACTCCATTATGTTTAATCTTTTGAAAATATTGTGCCTCCAAGAGGTGCCAGCAAAGATTGAAAGTAATCTTGTATTTCTTAAGGTGATGCTTCAGTGTTCCTGTATATGGTAAGAATTTGAAAACTTTCTTTAGCTTTAACCTGCATAGCTGTATCATCCCTAGGAATGCAGTGGGATGGAGAGTTGATGTTCTGCAGTGATTCTACCAAAAGGCAATGGCAGAAATCGATACAGGATATTTGACTCTGAATAGATGACAACTACTCTACTGCCATCAGTCTTATAAAAAATATTTTAATTTGCAATATATGCTGGCGATTATATTTAGAGTGATTTATTATGGTTCACATTGCTGATTAAGATTCAATAAGCATTTGAAATAAAATAAATACAAAGAGGGATCAAAATATAGCTTGGAGAGAAATCCAAAATTGCTGCAAATGGTCCAGTTGTTTTCATGGTCAAATGTTATAAATCTTCAGTGGAATAATCAACCTCCTTTGAAATCTCACTCCTTCCATTACCTGGTCATTTGAATGTAGAGCCCCCAGGGATGGAGCCTGGGAGAAGGAAAATGAGAACATGAGACTGTTTGCCTATATCTTTTCACATTTTTTTTTTTTGCCTTTCCCATTCTGAAGAGAGTAGTCACTGTTACCCTGCATAAAAGAGAGGTTGCCATTTTGTTTAATGCTCTTTCAGAATTTGTAGATGCAGGATTCAGGTTAGGAACTTAGGAAAACTTATATACAAGTCCTTAAAAGGATTCTTATGCACTCTGTGACCTTAGTCATTTTTTTTTAATTCTAGTGGCTTATTGTCTTTTTTCTATAAAATGGGGATGATCATACTTACAAGTTTGTTTTTTAAATGAAAGCAGGTAACTTAAGTGCTAGAGCAAATATTCAATGTTTATTTTTAAATATTGACCTAAAGGCAAAAAATTCGTGAAAAACTTGTGTAGTAATAATTATAAACAAATACTAAGAAATATATTTTTCAGTAGAGTTTAGCAAAACAGCAAAATAGCTAGTTCTCACATTAAAAAAAATCAACATTTTTCCTATTCAACAGAAATAAGGATCAAAAATAATAGTATTAAACATTAAACGTAATAGATCACATTTACAAAAGCAGCATACCTCTATGTATGAAGGTGCAAACTAAATAAGAAATATACAGTATTCTTACAAATACAATTATAAATTTATTGGCATACATAAAGCAAAATCTTAATAATTGGAAAGCTACAAAGGTATATGGATAAGAATCAATTCTGTAATACTGTCAATTCTCCTCTTCCAAAAAATCTACAAATTTAATATAATCTTCAAATTCTTGAACTTAGCAAACTCATTCTAAAATTTCTAAAATTCAAATAGAATTTTACATGAGAATGAGTAAGCAATACATTGTTGAGACATAATTATAAAGGAGGCAAAGTCTCATCTTACCAAATAATGTAATAAACAATAAAGACATAATTTAAAAATAGCATAATATTTCTATTGACATAACTAGACCTACAGAACAATGGAACAGAGATTTCTTAAAACAGCTGTATATATTCTTGAATTTGAATTTGAAAAATGTGATGTCTTTAATGAATGGTTTTGGGATTCCAATATCAATCACTGACATATACACATATACAAAGAAATCCAAATAAGTGAAAAATCTCAATGAAAAAAGTTACACCTAAAATTTTTAGAGTAATTATAGAAAATTTTGTTCATATATTTGCAGTATTGAACAGGTCATAAAGAAAAAAATTTAAATTATTGAATGATAACATTATAAATGTATTTAAAATATGTATTTAAAATATTACAACAAAATATTTGCAACATGAATAGCATATAATTGGTTTAACTTCAGTCCCAAGAATATATAAAACAGAATTTAGCCATGTCTGTTATGTTTCAACTAGTATAAGGAAAATACACACAAATTGTATATGTAAAAACTAAGAATAATAAAATAATAAAAATTTGCATAAGACAAATCAGTCAGGGTCATGTGTGCATTGTGAGGGGTGTCAGAACAAGCCACCTCAAAATGTGTCACTTTTTCATGCAGATTATTTTGAGCTAAAGTCAATTGAGACCCCCGTGGATTCAAAGGAAAGTTCTGCCCTCTCTTAACTACCTAGAATAATTGAAATGGGGGCGAGGGTCTTTTCAAAAATGAAAATAATTATCAGAGGTAAATTTCACCTGAGGGAACCATGAGTCGGGCAGGACAAACATCTAATCATCCCACATCTGCTCTTACTGTTCTGTGACTTGTCCTCCTGTCCTTGGAAGCACCAGGCCCCTTAGCTCAGGATGGCATATATACCTCATTTTACCCTTCTGCCTTTGAATCTGTCACGTACGTGGTGGTCCCAAAAGTGCAGAATTAAATGTGGTTTTTCTCTTGTTACTCTATCTCATGTCTATTTGATTATTAGACCAGCTGAAAGAACCTTTGGAGGGAGAAGGAAAATTCTTTCTCCCCAACAATTATATGGCAGATTTAACTCTAACCACAATGAGAAATTATGAACAATTTGAAACAAAGAAAGCAAATAATCTGATTAAGATTTTAACATAAAAGATCTTAGGGTTTTTTTTGTTGCTGTTATTATTGTTTTTTGATAATATATTTTAGTATGTCTAGTGTAGAAACTTGGAGACTAGTTAGGAGGCAAGTTATTTGCAGGTGAAAGATGATGGTAATTTGAACTTTCAGGTGACAAAGAAGGAAAAATAATGATGTTTAAGTTTTTGTGTTGAGGAACTAGATACTCTGACACTTACTAAAATGAAAAATCTGGGTAGGGAGAACATGTAGAATAAACTGAATTAGAGGGAGGTTATTGTAGCCGAGAAGAATAAACCTGACTCCATATTAAGTCTATTCCTTTAACTCTAACCTCTGTGGTCTGTTGCCTATGCTCAGTCATGCTGGTTCTGCACCTTTGACTGGTCAGTAAAAGATCATTGCCTATAGTCTGAAGCACACATAATAGCCCTTTCTCAATGCTCTGCCTCCCAGACTTGGTCTTCTTTAAAACCATAACACTTTCCATTCATATAGAGGTAAAAGGTTGTAGAACAGAAGATGACATTTGTCTTGTTGAGGTTTATAAGGACATCATGACCAGACCTATGTGGACTGCTGCAAGAACAAGAGATGATCACGTCCCTTCTGAGGGCTGGTCAGCACTGAGAAGTCTGCAACAACCAGCCACAATCTTTCCCCTTTTATACTAAATTCTGAATTCTAACTCGGGTAAGATGGTTCTTTGGGACACTAATCTGCCATCTTCTCAGTCTGCTGACCTTCCTAATACAGTCATTATCCCTTGCCCCAACACCTCACCTCTTGATTGGTTGACCTGTCATGCAGCAAGCATATGAACTTGGACTTGGTAACATTATTACTTCCAAAAGTAACCTATTTCATCAGTTATCCTGTAACTGAAACTTAATTAAGCTAAATATTTGCTGTTTATAGGAAGCATATTTTATTTTAGTACCAATAAATGTAGAGATTCTTTATTAAAGAGGGTGACAGAAAGTAAGTAGATTTAATATAAACTTGTTTGTCGCAAATACTGAGAAGTTAAACTAAAATGTTACATGTAGTGAACAAGTGGTTCCCTGCTTACGTATCTTGCATCCCATCCTAGATTTAAATTTTTTTGTGAAGGTTAAGATCTAGACTCATATCATTTTTTGAGTCCTCTAATATCTGGCAGAGCAGAATTTGTCAATATGTATTTGATAAATCTGTGGAGCATATGGCATGTGTGGTAAACATGTATATATTGTATTAGACTGAGAGTATATAAAAACAAATTACTCCAGGGAAGTAAAGTAACATATTTGAAATTGCCTTTCTAATTAGTGAGTTACTACATTTATCTTTAGAAATTACTAAATGTTTCTAAAACTTGCACTATTCCAGGATCAAGATCTACCACTCAAAATATATTTTTTTAATTTTTATGTATTAGCTGTACCAGTTTATTAGGAAATGGAAGAAGCCCTATCCCATCCATTTTTTTTACAGACAAAAAATTTATTCTAGCTTTATTGTCCTACTTATCTTCCACAACCTCCACGGAGCCCCTCAACCTGTGGATTTAAAAACTTGGCAGCATCCTTTGCACATTTCTTATTTCCTCCCTAAAGATGAGCCAGGTTTATTATCCACACTTGGCTCTTAGGCATCTCTTCTAATATATTATTCTAATCAGCTCAGAAATTATAAGATGTGTGAAATTAAGGAAAAGCAATTGCTGCCCATTTTTTGTTGCTGAGTTTTAGTTTCTTTATTTTAAATAATAAATTTTAAAGGAAGAAAATTTCCCAGAAACAACAGACATGTGCATACATATGTATGTAAAGTAAGCACTTGAAACAGTAACAATTATTATAAGGTTTAAATTTTAAATTATTGAGGAATGCCTGGTCCTATATATTTGTGGATTGCACAAAGAAAATTTAAGGAGAAAAAGACCCTCATTTCCTCATTATGTCCTCTTCATGCTGCAAAACTCATCTGCACAGTCTTATCTTGGGAGAAGTTTTTGGTTTTACTCTTCTTTTCAGTATTTTATTTCTCAGAATTGGCCCCCACATTCATAACTAATATGCTCATGTCTCACCTTGACATTTGAAAAATTTTACGGAATACACATTTCTTGTTTTACACATGAAGATGTTTATGAAAACCAGCCCTGCTGTTTCCTAGAACTTAGTTATGATTTACTCTTCTGAAACTCTATTTTTAATACTTTAACCTCCTTTACTCATTTCTCCCAATCTCCCTTTCCTGCCTTTGGAAACCATCAATCTGTTCTCTTTACTAATTTGTTTTGTTGTTTTTGTTTGTTCTGGGTTTTGTTTTGTTTTTAGATTTTACATATAAGAGAAATTATATGGTATTTATCTTTTTCTGTCTGACTTATATCACTCAGCATAATGCCCTTGAGGGCCAACCATGTTGCTACAAATGGCAAGTAATATTCCATTTTACATATATATATATTCATATTATATATAAATAAATATATTTATTTGTATTTTTTCCAAAGAAAATATATTTCTAAAGAAGAGATTTACTTCTTTAGATAATCAGGCCATTATATATAAAAATATGCACATAACATATTTTATACATATATATTTTTATATATATAAAACATGCCTAGTTGATTAGATTTTCATGTCAGACATCAATTCTATATATATACCCACTTTCAACATTGATGAATTTTGGCAACTTGGGCAAATTAATTTTCTGAGCTTTATCATGGGTTTGCTAACAGTTATTTCATCACAGACTTTAAAGAGCCATAAATAATTTAAAAGGTTGTGTATACAAATAGTTTTGACAATATTTAGCCCAGAATAGGCACTTGATAAATGTTACTGACTTTTATTTTATAATCTACACTATATTGATATTTATATCTGTGGTAAATGCATTTGGCAAAAGAAATAGACAAGCTGATAAACATCAGTTTAAATAAATATTGTATTTATCCCACTCCAAAGAAATCCCAAGACAGATACTTCTAAATGACATAGAAATTCAGTAATATACTCAGGGACTCATGCTCATTCCACTTTTCCATTCAATCACTTTAATGTGTAGGCCTACAGCTGCTTTCTTGTGGCTTCACTAGTTTAAAGATGGATACTGTAGCTTCAGTATCGTGGTCCCTTCTCAATCAGGGGAAGAATGAAGGATGAAAATCTTTATACTTGATTATATTTTCCTTTTAATTTAGGAAGTAAAATATTTTCCAAGGATTTTAATCTATAAGCATTGGATAGTACTGTATGACCTATCCAATCCTAGAAGCAGGGGATGTTGGACAATTGAGCATTCCATCTGTAATACAAGAAGGCCAGCAATAAGGTGAAAGGGAGTGGCCTTTGTGCAGCTGTTCCGTGGTGACTGCCATGGCTTCCATGGCAGGGTGTTACTCTGGCTTGCTTTCTTGCTCTCCAGTTGCAACTTCTCTGAATCTTTTGCTCTATCTTCATTCATCTCTTCTGAAATCTGATTCCAGTTACTTTGAATAGTAATTAAAGGTATATAAGACCCATTTTAGAAATGAATACATCACCTTGTTTCTGATCATTATATTTAAATGATAAACTCACTTCATTTCTCACCACTCTTTATGTAGCTTGATGCTCAAGAAGTTTATGATCTTCTAGTTCCTCTCCCCTGATCAGTTCTCAAAAGTAACAAATGAAATGAGAAATATTTGGGGCATACATCTTTAGGGAAATAGCATAGCTCAGTCTAGGTAGGGTGAAAATAAGAAATAGACCAATGTGAAAGTCAGATTTACTTTTTTAAATAACCAGAGTATGTTAGTTTCTGGTTTTCATGTATGCTTACTCTCTCTCTTACGTTCTGGTTCCAAAAACACCACCTCTGGGTACCATAAATTATTGAAAATGTAAATCAATTTTAATGATGGAGAGAGCATGATATTTAGGGTCAGAAGTTTTAGTTTTGGCCTTCACCTTTATCAAATTTGAGTACCTTTAGCAAAATTGGCCTTGGCTCATTTTCTTGTCTTTGAATGACAGCTTCTTCATCTATAAAGTGATGATGATGATATTACACATGGAGGTGGTGCAGACAATAAAAGTGGTAAAACTGTACACAGAGGAGGGACTGAACAAATCCACCTTGGTGTTACAAAAATCAAATAGTGCATTGTTTGCATAGACAGAATTTTAGCAAGTAGATTTGAAAGCAACATTCAATAAATTTGAACTAGAACTTGGAATTTTTATTATTTCTATGAAAACATTAGTAAGTTGTTATGTTCATCTTTTACAAAATTGTAAAGTATTTTAATTTATTGGAATACTGTCTCAAAGTTTCAGATTTTTACATTTTCTGTGCTGTACAGAAGGAAGATCTTTCATATGCCTAATAGGTAATAGAGAAAACCAGAAAAATGATATGTGGGCTCCTCAAAGATGAATAAACATTTATTCCAGTATCCACTATTGTCAATTTGTTTATAACTATTCTGGGGCACTCTCACAGCTGTTGAGACGTTATGCCTAGTAACAAATGTTATCTGGTATGAAGACGAAAGGAAATTGCAGGTGCCTGTGGCAATCTATAGGATGAGCCAGGAAGATAACCACTGTGAATTTTGAGAAAATGGTGGAAAAATAAGTTGTTTTCTCATTAAAGCTCATCCCTAAAAACATTCACCAACATTTTATTTCTTAAGAAGTTGAAACTTAAATGATGGTTTGGCACTTTTATTTTTTCAGATAAATTGCTATTAAAAAAATTCAAGCAAAGTGTCCTTTGATTCTTTCATAATGTAGAAAATGTGGTAAATAAAAATATTTCACCCTCCGTATTTTGCTTAACCTTCCTCATCTGAAATGTTCCCCTGCTTTGTTTTTTAAATCATTTTTTCTGGGCTCTTGAGAAGTCATGTCTCTGTTGAGTATGCCATACTTCCCTTTGAAAGCAAATACATCCAACTCTTCCATGATATTTGGAGTGGTACTGACCAAATTAGCAGTGAGAATATGCCAGCTTAGATTTTTCCCTGCTGTTTTTGAAACTGTTAATCTTGTCTTTTTTCGTCTCTGATGCTATGCACCATTCTGCTAACCTTATTTCCTTAAATGACCAATGTTCTCTTTTACAAACTAGTATTTGTTTACATGGTTCCCTTCCATCTAAAATGGTCTTTCCCTCCTGTTAGCATGGCTAACACCTATTCAGTTCTTTACCGTTGAATCAAAAGGTTACAGCTTCCAGAAAGTATTCCCCAACCTTCTACACTACTTAGATCTCCTAAAATATATGTCCCTGAAGTTCTATGCACTTCTTTGATATAACACTAATCAAAATTGGTCATAAGTGTGAATTTATTCATCTGTCTCACAAATTCCACGGAAGCAGAGACTTACTCTGTGCTATTGTTACCGAGCCCAAATTCGTTCTGCTTGTTGAACAATGGGCCAATAAATTGGGAGATGAAGTGTTGGGGCAAGGACTTATGACTTTATTCAGAAAGCCAGCAGACTGAGAAGATAGGGGACTAACGTTCTGGAGAATTATCTTCCCCAAGTCAGAGTTTAGGCTCCTTTTATACTAAATATGGGAGAGGGTGTAATTAGTTGTTGCAAAATTCTTGGTTTGAATCCTTTGTTCTTGCAGCTGTCCATGTAGGTCAAGTCATGGTGTCCTTGTAAACCTCCAACAAGACAAATATTATTTTCTATTCTGCAACTTTGTATATTTGTATGAGTAGGAAAGTGTTATACCCTTAAAGGTCAGAGCCTTGAGAATGGGCTGTCCTGTGTATTTTAGGCCACAGGCAACATTCTTTTACCAAAGGTGCAGAAACTTTTTTGTTTTAATAAAGCCACAGAGACCTAGCCCTTCTAAATTCTGGATAAGAATTTTTGGCTGCATTTCATATTGCCATATTGGTGTATCTAATTTCAGAGTTAAGCTGAATTGTTTAGCCACCAAAAGGTTGCCACATCTATCACAAACAAATGTCATTTACAAGTTCTTATTTCCTTAGCCTTCAGGAATAACGAATCATATTGGATACAAAGCCATTGTGTAAACTCTTATAGAAGATTGTCAGATTTTAGGAGTTTGTGACGATAATCCGTGTTCTGATGTCACTGGCATATGCAAAAACAATTTCAAAAATCTAATTTCTTTTTCCATCTACTCCACATAAACACATACACACACACACACACACACACACACACACACTCTATCTCTCTTATCCCTTTGCCTTTCAACTATGCTTACATCTATTTAAAGAAAATATTAAGATAGTAAAATTTGGACAGTTTTCTAGTACACACAGTAATGGTCAATTTCCTGTAGTGCTAAGTTAGTCCCTTGGCTTTCAGTTAAACATTGAGAGCAGTCAATTTATCCTTTGAGGGACATAAAACAGCAATAAAGTACTCTTACCTGTCATCTCTGACAATTATCTGAAAAAGTTAAAGTTTCCCTAAGTGACTTACATACCAAAATGTTTAATTGGATTCATGACATAAGGAAAAAAAAAGAAATTTGTTATATACACTTTCTTCCTTCTTTAACAATGAAACCACAGAACTTGACAAAACATTTTCTGTTAATTAAAAATTTGAATATTTTTCCTAATTTAAAATCCTGAGCTCTTTTGTAGAAGTATGGTGCAATTTCACACATCCCTTTGTTGTTTTATGTCAGACAAATGATATGCTAAGGAGAAAACAAGTCTTGTCGTTTTGTGTTGTTGTTGTTGATGTTGTTATGCCATAATTGGCCTATATCTGCTATTGTCTTTTTCTCATGTCCTTTCCAAACCCACAAGTGTGGTCACAGTAAGAAATTAGCTCACCAGGATACCTTATATTAGGCAGAAACCTTATTGTGGTATGTTACTAAACAGATAAATATTACCATAAGATATATGCCAAATTTAAGTCTGAGGAAGTTATAGATAGAAGTAATGATATATTTCTTCCATTACTGAGCAGGGAAATAGTTTCCAAGCTATTGCTCTTGAGTTTGCAAAATAAGATGACCAAATGCGATTTTGGATAATTTATAATTTTGTCAGTAATTACGGATTAAACATATTTAAGACCTAAAAGGCTAATGGGTTGTTTTTATACTGAATAGCTCATGGTCCACATTTGAATTTGACATTTTATGCTGAGTGCATTTCAAATAGTATATCTAAGTGTAACATGACTTTCCAATGGTATGTTTACATATCTGTGTGTGTGCATTTGTTAAAGATACAAGAAATCCTCTTCTTCCCAAACCCCAAACATATCCACCATGAATGCATTAAATTGGAGAAAGAGAGATGAAACCTGCAACAGAAAAAGAATGGCATATTAAAAAAAAAGTGTAGAGTAGTTTTTAATCCTTTACACTCACTTAATAAACTTGTGATGGTAAGGAAGGTGTAATTAGAGCTGTCAATATTGAATTCCAAATGTTCACTGCACTATGAATTTAATTTAAATTTCTCTATCCTTTCTCTTCTCTTCCCATCACCACTGGGAGAAATTGAAGCACTTGACTGCTGCTGTGGCAAATTGGATCCTAATAAGTATGATGCTTTACTGCTTCTTGTTTTTGCTAAGATACAACTGCACCATTTCAGAAGAACCCACCTGGGCATTAATTCAACAAGAAATGTTGGTAAGAGCATTATATTTTCCACGTTTTGATATCTCAGTGAATGACTTGCATATAAAGAGGCCTGGCAGCTGGCTTCTCATTCACTGATGGGCTTGTCATTTCAACCTCAGGTTCAGCTGACTCATCTCTGGGGGCCTGGAAATTATTTTCCTCTCAGTGTTTCAACTTATTTGAGATTGCAATTTTTTTTTCCATCTGAAGGTAAAGCATAATGTACCAGATGAACAGACTTACATATAAAGTGATTTAAGAACATATTTTAAAAACTATCAGCAATATCACAGGTCATGAGAGGCCTTGTTTAAACTTACGTTTATATCCTGAGAAATCAACATCTGTGCTATAAACAACTAAAAATAGTGATCAATTTTAGGGATGGTTAAAGATAAAATGTTTTATGAGACAAAGTCTTGTTAAATATTTTATATGGAGACATTCAAGAGTGACATGAAATATATCAAGTGTTGGTGAGAATTGGAGCATCTAGAATTCTCATATGCTGCAGGTCAGCATGTAATTTGGGACAACTACTTTGGAAGAGTTTGGTAGTGTCTGTTAAATCTGAATGTGTCTATAATTGTGCAACAGAAATCCACGTGGATGTTGTCCTTAAATATGAACACATAGAAGAATTTGATAGCTATTACTCACCATTCATTTAGTAAGCCAAATCAGAAACACCAAGTTTTCATTAACAGCAGCGCTGATAAATAAATAAATTGTAGAAAAGATATAAAATGCAACATGATTCAGCAATGAGAATGAACAAATAACTGCTACATCAATTGATATTAATTAATCTCACAAATACAATTTTAGATGCAATAAACCAGGGAAGAAAGACTCTATACTGGTCAATTACATCATATTGAGTTCAATAGAATTTAATCTAAGGTTATAAAAGTCATCTTAGTGGTTACTTCTGAGGGAACCTCTGGTGTGCAGATCATGTTCTATTTCTGGAGGTGGGTGGTAGTTACATACAATATTTCCTTTTGTAAAAATTCCCTGAGCTGCATACTTATCCTTTACACACTTTTCTATAGGTATCAAAGATTTCAATTAAAAAAAATTACTTTAAAAAGGGGGACATGAAGTGCAACAAATAATGAGAAATCCCCATGAAAGAATAGGTCCTTAATTGTTTGTCTTTTTTTGTTCTCCTTAGTCCTTTGTAGATATCTTTATTTCAGCATGCAATTCATTTTTATCATATTTCATTTTTATCTAACTATATTATACAATTGTTAAGTCTGAGACTAACTATTCTTGTCCATGCAGGATCTCTCAAAGTGTCTACCATGTTAGGTTTATTAATGATAATATTTTTACAAGCCAACATTTGTTGAGTGCTTGCTATGTATAAGTCTTATATTGTAATTTATGTGTATTACTTATTTATCTTACAAAAATTATTTGATTTAATTAATATTATCTCTGCTTTCCAGAGGAAGAGGCTGAAGTACTTAGTGGTGCAGTAATTTGCTTTAGGATACACAATTTGCAAGTAGTGAAAACAGGTTAAAATCCAGATACTTGAGCTTGATTTCTAAACTACTAGACATGAAGGGCAGAAAATTAATTATGTTATAACACAGGTTGGCATACAGTAAGTACTTCACAAATATGAGCTATGAATGCGACATACAGTTCGTAGAATCATACAACATGGTAGTTATTCTCTTTGGAAGAGCAGTGACTGGATATAAATTGATGCATTTACTTACACACCACACACTACAGTAGGCACTAAAGATAGGATGGAGTAAAACATCAGACTGAGTCCAAACTTTCCATGATTGAAGCTTAGTAGGAAAGACAGGAATTAACAAAATCATCACATTTGTTATAAATGTTGTTAAAGAAATCTATAGGATGCATAAGTATAACTAACAAGATGCCAGATTCATGGAAGAAATGAAAGGATGTTATGGGACGTAACAACAGAAGCCCAAAGGTAACCTTTTTGGGAGGAAAGTGGGAGGAAGGCAGGGCCAGATATTGCACTTAATGCATAAAGAACCCAAAAGAATTGTGATTATAAAGACTTAGGTGATGATGATGTTATGTATAAAGGTCAACCTGGTGAGATGGTCTCGAGTAGACCAAGCTCTATGTTTTTTAAGAAAACGTTAGCAAAGTTAATTTAATTTTTAAAAAGACTAAATTATTAAAGCCACAAAGATAAGTTGAAGTGAAAAAATACAGATCATGTTTAAACCTCTAATTCTAGATGAGTTTCTTCATTATTTGAAGCCTATCAATGAATATTTTTTTTAATATCGTGAGTGCAGTGGAATAAACAACCTTGCAGTTTCTTCTACAGAAAGTGCATGACGATTCAGTCTGAGTATTAGCTTATTTTCTTGCTGTTTTTCAGCAAATCCTAGAAGGATAAATTTTAGATGACTGTCTTATTTCCACTGCCCAAGTCAACAGTTGGTAGATGGTTGTGGAATAGTGACAGGATTGGTGCTGCTGGGATTCTGAAGGCTGGGTGGAACAATGACATTGCCTTTATAACATTTTGACATTCATCACTTTTTGTCATATCTCAAAAATAAAATCCCTGGTGCTTAGGGATCTGACACATCAACATCCAATCATCATTGTAGGACTCACCAATCACCTTAGTAAATCCAGGGTGACATTGTGTTGACTAAATGTCACTGCTGAAATGCTGAGGTGACATGTAAAATTTAGATACAGGATTAGATTTTTAATATTTAAATATATTTAAATATTTTAAATATTTTGTTAACCTATATAGTATTTTAGAACTCTGAAATATTAGGTTGTGTTTATGTTACAGTTATGCCAAACAATGAAAATTTATTTCAAATTAATCTATGCTTTATCTTTTTTGTAGGCTTAGAACAAGAGGTAAAACAAGTAACTATGACAGGCAGTAACTATGACAGAAACTAAGAGAGAATTTTTGGAAAGTAGAGTTAGAATGATATGCACAGTCTTGTGAAATAGTGGACATCATTGTCCAAGAGGTGATCTAACAGAGGTTGGAAGGAAATGGTGGGAAATGGATACCAGCAAGCTGTAATGAGGATGCCTACTTTGTTTGGTTAAGAGTCTATGATTATTCTATAATTACTCCTTAAAAATTACACTCCTAAGGTTTTCAAATAATGATAATTGTTATTAATTAGCACTTAAATATGCTGGAACTATTTTGAGAAATTGAAAACATTATCTCGTTCAGTCATTAAGACAAATATGTAATTATTATTACTCTCATTTTACAAACAAAGAACCTAAGATCTAAAGAGGTCTACTGACTTAATGTTAGCTTATAAGAGGAAATATTGGAGCTTTAAACAAAATCTGTTTGCCCTTTTATCTGATGATTCAAAGCAGAAGTTTATGGCACATTATTATAAAGTAATAAATAATTGGATAATCTGGATTGAGGCAATGAGATTGTTCAAATCTTTATTAAGTCTCTCTGAAGACATTTACCCCTTAAGTAAAGCTCTCCATGTTGTATTTTATCATATCATCTTTCCTCATCCAGTTCATTATGACTCTCCAGGTTTTAATGTGCATGTGTTTAACTAAACGCCAGAAAAATTGTCAATAAAAGTGGTAGTCCTTAAAGTATCTGGAGCTAACTTTCAAAACATTTGAAAGATAATGTTTAGAGTGAAGCTCATTAAAAAGATTTTCTTTCTGTAGTCCTACCATGGAATCAATAGAGGAATATTCCAAATTTTATTTTTAAATACTGAGCAAAAACAAAAACCAAAATCCCAAAAACAATGCAGCAGAAAGAAACTTTTTCTCAGAACAAAACTTTCCTGTTTTGTTGTCTTATCATAATTCTTTTGTTAAGAAAGCATTTGCAGCATTCAGTGATCCTTCCAAGTCATTGGTTGTGAATCGGGACCACCTGAGCTGCTCATCGAGGTGCTTCAAAGTCTTATTAAGAATGAAGCCCCACTATACCCAAGTTTACCAGGAGATTTGGGTAGGAATGTGGTTGATGGGCTTCATTGTTCATCAGAGTGCTGATAAAAGAAGGAAAGCCTTGAAAGCTTGCAGTCCTGTGCTTGCTCATGGTCACCATTAACCAGCTTTATGTGGATGGAATGTCAGTCTGGCTGTGTTGGATGGGAAAGTGGGACATCGTATTGACTTGTAGATGTGCTGCCTCCCTCTGTACCTGTGAGATAAAGAAAAGAAAAAAGAAAAAAAAAAGAAAAGGAAAGGAAAGAAAAAGAAAGCATTTGCAGAAAAGTTGACTAGTTCCAAAGTAGAACAGTTCTGTGGCATTTTTTTGGTTTTGTTTTTGTTTTTTTAATTAACAGGACAGCCACTATTTTGTCTGTTATTAAAATTTACTCCATCTGTCTGATTTGAACCATGCAAAAGTTCATTACTTGTGTATGTATTTTACATGTATTCTTTGAGAAATAAAGTATTTTGAAAAAGCAATGTTGGTCATAATGTCGCCCTCAGCTTGACCAAACTGAAGAGAGGCTTTTTACGGACTTGAAATTTCTGAACTTTTTTCCTTAAATCATTGAATTTAGAGCACTTGAAGATTCTTTCTCTGTCTTTTTGAGATGTAGATATTTTTCAAAGCCTCTTGCCAATTTTATAATTCAGTAATGACTTTCTCAAGGTTTTGGAAGCCATCCATTAAAATGCTGTCATCAGTGAAGATAGTGCCCCAATCTCTAAGTCAGAAATGTAGGAGCCTAACTTCTGAGAGAGTGCGTTACTCCAAGCTGTAAAACTACCTCCTGTCAGAAACCTATGAGAAGTTTAATTTTTCTTTGGATAGAACCAGTTAAGGCAAAAATAGACACCTACACCCCACTTCCCCTCCCTTCCATAGCTCTTTAAACTCTCTGGCCTTTTGTTTTAGTGGAGTTGATTTCAGTCTCTCTCCTTATTGCAATGGTCTTAAATAAAGTCTTCTTTGCCTGATTAACTTTGTCTGGTAAAACTTTTGCTTTGACAGTAATCAGTTCCATTGCTAAGAAGACTGACAGAGTGTTCCTAACCAATTATTATGCTTCATTAAGCATAGTGCAAAGATAGTAAAGCAAGCATCAATCTTGCTCTGTAATATAGAATGTGGACAAAGGAGACATTACCATATTGTGGATTACAGTATAGCATATGGGACTTTGGAGTTAGGAAATCTAGAATTCTATTTATGCCACAAATGCCCAGTCAATAAATGGCATAAGGCAGGGCTTCAGTTTGTAGCACTGAGATCCTTTATCCTATGTGAGTGTTTTGCAAATTTAGCAGAGGTAGAACAGGAATTGTTAATGATAAAAATATACAATTAAATCACTTGGTAAATTCTATGTGAATAATAGAACATCTCTAAATAGTTTCAGAATATGATTACTTCAATTATTGATGATGTTTGATGAACATATATTGCAGAGCCCTCTTAAAGAGCCCTTAATAGCCTATGGTTAAAGATTCCAGAAGATGAAAATCACCAAGCCAAGGCAAATTATTTACTCTTTGTGGCCACATTTTTTTATCCTAGATAATATATTCCTTAAGGTCTCTTTGTACTCTAAAATCTAATATTATTAAACTTAAAAGAATGTTATTTACATCAGTTAGTAAATTAAAAATTTATTTTAAATTATTTGACCAAATTATTGGTGTCAAAAAGGTTCTATGTTAACAAAATAAACATAGCATGGTGCATTCAGTTTCTGTTGGTGTGTAACATATTACCACAAACTTGGCAATTTAAAATAACACTTTGTACTACATATGTATGTATCATAAATTAAAACTTTGCATGTTTTCAAACATCACTCTCTACATATATTTCTGCCTTTTTCACTCAGTATTGTTCTGGGGACTTATTTCTATTGACTCATATAGCTCAAGGTTATTCATGTTAAATATTATGTACTATTTCATTGTACATGTTTCATTATCTATTTTTCTTAAATTAGTTATATAGTTTCAATATTACCAACTATGTTGTAATGAATATTTTTGTCCATGTCTCATTTTGTGCTGTGTCACAGTTGCTCTTGGATGTATTTAGCAGGTGCAGTTGTTGTGTTGAATAATAATCACAGATTCTAACCAATTATATCTTTCTAGAGCAAATGCGCCAATCTACACACCTCAAAGCAGTGTCTGAGATTTCCTCATGCTCTACAGTCTCACCACCTCTTGAAATTTGTCCAAATTTTAAATTTTGGTCAGGGAGACCTATGCTAATTGTTATTGTTGTTTTAAGTACTGCAGTTGAATTCAATACATAGTTTGGCCATTTTTATGACTTTTCTGTGAATTTCCTGTTTATGTCCCCTTCTTTAAAAGAAAAGTTTATTTTTCTCATGAATTTGTTATGGTTTACTAAGTATTTTGGATGCTAATCTTTTATCAGTTACATGAGATGCAAAGTTTTAGTTTGTGATACATACATGTGTAGTAATAGAATAACAACATGAATAGTAATAATAAATATCAAGTTTGGGGGAAGTGATTACCTCTGGGAAAGAAATAAAAGGGATTAAAAGTTAAACAAGGACTTTCACTGCTTGTAATGTTATACTTCTTTAAAAAATTCCAAATCCAGTACTGGCAAAATGTCAAGAATACATTTAAGGTCCAGGTAGGGGTAGATTTGTGGCCATGCTCTTCTGAATATTTGAAGTACTTAACTTTAATTAGTAAAACAATGTATTTACAGTAAACACGTTCCATAGTGTTTATCTGAAAGATGAGGAGAGACTGAGTGAAAAATGTTGGTTGGGATGATTACCTCTTAAGAATGACTTCCATCACAATATAATGAGTTCAGTGGGTTCAAATCAGGAGACAGTGATGAGACTTACACTGCCATGAACATGGGGCAAAGAGAATTATGCCTAAAATTAGCAGCAGTGACAAGGTCAGAAGCCCTTATACCCTAACTATTCCCAGCAAGGAAAGCTGTCCCAAATCACCACTTGTGATGGTCTGATGGGAATGGAAGGGATCTCTCTATCAGGACTCCCTTGTTTTCAGAAAACACTATCAGCTGAGCTGTCATTATCAACAAAGCCCAAAAGGAGAGTGAAAGCTTTGTTTTCCTCTTTGCCTACCCCTGCAACACTGTTTGATGTACCTATTCATTTGTTAAATAAACTCGTTGTGTTACAAACAAACAAACAAACACTTATTATCTCAGTTTATTTGGGTCAGATGTCTGGGTAAGCTCAACTGGGTAATCTGGTCAATGTATTACAAGATTGAAATCAGTATGTTGACTGAATGAGGCTCCTATCTGGAGGTCCTGGGAAGAATTTGCTTCCAAGTTCTTTCAGGTAGATTTTCAGTCCATGCAGCTATAAGACTGAAGTCCCTGTTTCCTGGCTGGCTGTCTGCTTACTACCCATAGACACTGCCCACCTTTCTTACATAGCTCTTCCATCTTCCATAGACTCTGCCCACCTTCCTTACAGAGCTCTTTCATCTTCAAACAGCAAGGGCACACTTTCTTCTCACACTTCAAATTGACATAACCAGAAAAACTGCCCTGCTTTTGAAAATTCTTCTGATTGCATTCGTCCTACTCAGATAACCCAGGCTAATTGCCTTAAAGTCTAATAATCCTTATAACGTAGCATGATTACAGGAGAGATAACTCATCATATTTACGCATTTTGAAAATATTGTCTGTACACATTTGAGGGGCCATTTTGGAATTTCTGACTACTACAGATGGCTATAAGGCATTTTATTTGGATTGAAAATCTATTTAGCTTCTATTAAAAATCTGTATTACAAAAGATCCTATTTTAAAAAATGAACCCACAATGATGATTAAAATAATGTCTTATAATTACTAAATGATTATAATGGGTTTTCTACTCTGCAAAGTGATTTAGTTCATTTAATTCTCACAAAGGAAAAAAAAAACACTATAGTGAACATTTATCATTTTCTAGCTTACAGATAAGAAAAATAAAGAAAAGAGACATTAAGAACTTAAACCTAAAGTCACACAGTTAAGGATAGTTCAAGCTTTCAACAAAAAAAAATAAATAAAACTCATCCAGAATTAATAGACCTGCTAAAATTTCCTGTAGCTTAGTTATCACTCCGTTCCTTTGCAGGCTCTGTGTCTTGTCATCCAAGTTTGAATCTATGCTAGGTCAAAATTCTGTTTAGAAGAGTGTTAAGTTGAACTTTAAGTTTCTTTGAATTTTTCAAAAACATTGTGACAGCCAAACAATTTTATGTACAAAAGTGAGGCCAAAACTCCTATGTACTCCAAGAATTATGCATAACTGACTCTATTTTATCCTTTGTGGATTCACCCTTAGTTGAAATAAGTTTCTTCACATTGCATAGTAATTCTTCTTCTGTCTAGTTATACTCAGTGGTCTAAACAACGAAAATAAATCGAGGTGAGGCTTTAAAAAGCAGAGAGAATAAAATCAGTGTCTAAATCTTCCTTCTGTGGCTCATTTGCTGTAATATGTGATAAATTATTGACTTCCATAATGGATTTCTCATTGGTGACAAAATGATAATGACCTACTTAAAGTCATGAGTGAAAAAAAAAAAACTAATAAAGGATTGAAAACTACTTCAAAGACATCATGTTCTAATAATCAATAATGCTAATAGGAACTTCCGGGCAAGATGGCGGAGTAGAAGGACACTTGTAAGTCACCCTCTCCCACAAATACACCAAGACCCACATCTACAGACCCACTCAGCCAACCAGAGCACCTGCGGAACTCCAACAGATCATCGCGCTCTTCAAAAGATAAAGACGCCAAAAATCTGGTAGGAGAAAAGGAAAAAAGAAAGAACAAAAGGCAAAGCAGCAGGGGACAGATCCCACGGGGAGGGAGCGGCAAAGGAGGACTGGCGCTCGCTCGCTGGGTCTCCCCTCTCCAACTGAGAGGCCAGCGGGACGGAGGGGGAGCCTCCGAGGCTCGGATCTGTACAGAGCAGCCCTTGTCTGACAGAACTAAGTTAAACGGGCACAGAGCGTCCCCCCGACACCCAGCCTGAGACGCGGGCCGGCAGCGGCGGGCAGGGCCAGGCTGCACAAGCCAGGCAGAGGACGGGGGCGGCTGCACAGAGGCAGCTCCGGGGGACTGCAAGGGGCTGGGCGCCGTGGCTGTGGGTGTACAGAACAACCTGGGCCCTCCATAAAACAGCAAGGTTGAGGTGCTCTCGGGGGAAGGGTGCATACCCCCATCTCTGAAAACCCGCGGAAACTTTTCAGGGGAAGAGAGGCGGGGCCCAGGCACAGCTGCCATATCCTACGGTGCTTAGCACCCAAGCGGGGACGGGGGCGAAAACTGCATCTGCACCGAAGGGCTTAGCAGCCTCAAGGGCCAGACTGAGACGGGCCTACAGCCTGGGGCGGATAGGATCCTTCCATCCTGGTCCCTCAGAGAACTTGTTCCACAAAGACAAACAAGGAGCTCGGTTTTGGCTCGGAGCAGGGACGAGGCTGCCCCTCCGTCTTCCCCGAGCCCACCCTCGGAGCGCCGACCAGGGCGGAGCGCGCAGCCGCACAGAGCAGCGGAGCTACCGGCAGTGCAGGCAGAGGGAGAGCGGCCCCCCGCCGGTCGGGCAGGAACACAGCCCCTGACCGAGCTGCTGGGAGGGGGAACGACCCGCCCTCCTGCCTGGCCAGTCTGCAACATCTGACTGCGGCATCCGGAGGGGCAGTGACCTGCCCGCCCACAGCAGAGGAGAGCTGCATCTGACCCCGTGTTAGGAGGAGGCGCGATCTGCTTGCCGACAGGTGCTGGGAGCAGCACAGAAGAGGGCGCCAACCAAGGGCCTATGAAAACAAGCTGAGCTTCCAAAACAGGACGAAGACAGAAAGACTTCACATTAAAAGCACACAGACTCCAGGAGAACACCGACAACCCCTTTTTTTCTTGTTTTGTTTTTTGGGGTTTTTTTTGTTTGTTTTTTGTTTTGTTCTTAAATCTGTATTTACCTGTTCTATTTTCAATTACTCTCTTAATTTTTACTTCTTAATTCATTCCTATTTCTCTTGGGTTTTGATGTCCTGATATTGATTAGACACAGGCTTCAAACACATATATTCATCTCCCCAACCCCTTTTTTTTTTAAAGGTTTTAAAAGGACGTCTCCACCCGATTAGTACTCTGCTTCAACCCTCTCTTCTATTATTCATTATACATTGTTTTCAAACCCTCTTTCTCCCTTCTTTTAAAAATCTTTCTCTCTCTCTCTTATTTTTTTCTCTTTTTTTCTTTTTTCTTTTTTTTTCCTAAGTTCTATTCCTAAATAGGCATTAGATAGATAAAATCCTTAAGATCCAAAATAGACAACTGATACTCCATAAACCACAGTGCCAGAGAGGTATGAGCAAGATGAAGAAGCAGAGAAACCTTTCCCAATTAAAAGAACAAGAGGAATCCCCTGAAAGAAAGCTCAATGAAATAGACATCGATAGCCTACTAGATCAAGATTTCAAAAAAGGAGTGATCAAATTGCAGTAGGAATTAAAAGAGATAATGCTTAGAGAAATAAAATATGTCAAAAATGAAATTGAAGCTATAAAGAAGAGCCAAGCAAAATGGGAAAACTCATTGACAGAGATGAGGAATGATCTAGCAGCGGTGCAAAGCCGACTAGTTAATGCAGAGGAACGAATTAGTGATCTAGAAGACAGGGCAACAGAAAGCACCCATTCAGAAGAACTACAAGATAAGCAAATAAAAAATAATGATAATAGCATAAGGGACCTATGGGATAATATAAAGTGTCCCAATCTTCGCATAATAGGGGTCCCAGAAGGGGAAGAAGGATCAAAGGGAATTGAAAAGGTTTTTGAAGAAATCATGACTGAAAACTTCCCAAACTTAAAGAAGGAATCAGATATACAAGTACAGGAAGCTCAGAGGGTCCCAAACAGGAAGAATCCAAATAGACCCACACCAAGAAATATCATAATCAAGATGGCCAGAGTCAAGGATAAAGAAATGATTCTAAAGGCAGCAAGAGAAAAGCAAAGAGTGAATTACAAGGGAACCCCCATAAGGCTCTCAGCTGATTTCTCTACACAAACACTACAGGCCAGAAGGGAGTGGCAAGATATATTCAAAGCCCTGAATGAAAAAAGATGCAGTCTAGGATACTTTATCCAGCAAGGCTATCCTTTAGGATAGAAGGAGAAATAAAGAGTTTCACAGACAAAAAAAAAGCTGCAGGAGTTTAGCAACACTAAACCCATGCTAAAAGAAATATTGAAAGGGCTATTCTAAATAGAAAAGCAGCAGGATGCAACAGAAATGAGAAACTCACAACTGGAAAGGTGATAACTCATGAATTACAAATAAAGAAAACACGAAATTATAAAAGAAGACATACAAATCACTGAGAGTGGGAGAGGGAGGCAGGGAAATATAGAAATTTTTTTTCTTTCTTTTTTAAATTTTTTTAACAGTAGGATGGGTTTGAGATCATGTTATTATCAGTTTATTAAAAACGGGTATAGGTTAATAGATTTACAAAAAAGGGGAACCACAAGTCAAAAATTTACAAGGGAGTCACAAAAATTAAATAAAATCCATGAGAATACAAAGGAAAATTACCAAACCACAAAAGGAAGAAGAAAGGAACAAAGAGGATATACCAATTCAACTGCAAAGAGAAGTTCAAAATGGCAATAAACACACATCTATCATTAATTACTGTAAATGTTAATGGACTAAATGCTCCAGTCAAAAGACATAGACTGGCAGAGTGGATAGTAAAGCAAGAACCTTCAATATGCGGCATACAAGAGACCCACTTTCGGGAGAAGGACACATATAGATTGAGAGTGAAAGGATGGAAAAGGATATTCCATGCAAATGGAAAAGCCAAAAAAGCAGGTGTTGCAGTACTGATTTCAGACAAAATAGACTTTAAAACAAAGGCCGTAAAGAAAGATAAAGAAGGACATTTTATAATGATTAAAGGAGTGATACAAGATGAAGATATTACACTCGTTAATATATATGCACCCAATATAGGAGCACCTAAGTACATACAAGAATTACTAACAGAGATAAAGGGGGATATTGATGGGAATACAATCATAGTTGGAGATTTTAACACTGCATTAACATCACTAGACAGATCTTCCAGACAGAAAATAAACAAGGCAACAGAGAAATTAAATACTACAATAGAAAAACTAGATTTGGTGGATATTTTCAGAGCTTTATACCCCCAAAAAATAGAATATACATTCTTTTCAAGTGCACATGGAACATTTTCCAGGATCGATCATGTACTTGGACACAAAAGAAACCTCAACAAATTTAAGAAGATAGAAATTATCTCAAGCATCTTTACTGACCACAATGCCATGAAACTGGAAATCAACAACAGAGAAACAAAGGAGAAAAAAAAGAAAAGCATGGAGGTTAAACAATATGTTATTGAAAAAACAATGGATCAATGTTTCTTTACACTAACGATAAATCAACAGAAAAAGAAAGTAAAGAAACAATCCCCTTTAAAATAGCCCCCAAAGTAATAAAATATCTGGGAATAAATCTAACCAAGGAGGCGAGAGAATTATACACAGAAAACTATAAACCATTGATGAAACAAATTAAAGAAGACTTTAAAAAATGGAAAGATATTCCATGCTCTTGGATTGGAAGAATCAATATTGTTAAAATGGTCACACTGCCCAAGGCAATCTACAGATTTAATGCAACCCCTATCCAAATACCCAGCACATATTTCACAGAAGTAGAACAAATCATAATAAAAGTTATATGGAACCATCAAAGACCTAGAATTGCTAAAGCATTACTGAAGAGAAAGAAAGAGGCTGGAGGAATAACTCTCCCAGACTTCAGACAATACTATAGAGCTACAGTCATCAAGACAGCATGGTATTGGTACCAAAACAGACATATGGACCAATGGAACAGAATAGAGAGCCCAGAAATGAACCCACAAACCTTTGGTCAACTCATCTTCGACAAAGGAGGCAAGAATATACAATGGAATCAAGACAGTCTCTTCAGCAAATGGTGTTGGGAAAACTGGACAGCAGCATGTAAAACAATGAAGCTAGAACACACCCTTACACCATATACAAAAATCAACTCAAAATGGATTAAAGACTTAAACATAAGACAAGATACAATAAACCTCCTAGAGGAAAACATAGGCAAAACATTATCTGACATACATTTCAAAAATTTTCTCCTAGAAGAAATAAAAGCAAGAATAAACAAATGGGACCTAATGAAACTTACAAGCTTCTGCAGAGCAAAGGAAACCAGAAATAAAACAAGAAGAAAACCTACGGAATGGGAGAAAATTTTTGCAAGTGAAACCAACAAAGGCTTGATCTCCAAAATATATAAGCAGCTCATATGACTCAATAAGAAAAAAATAAACAACCCAATCCATAAATGGGCAGAAGACCTAAACAAGCAATTCTCCAAGGAAGACATACAAATGATCAAAAAGCATATGAAAAAATGCTCAATATCACTAATTATCAGAGAAATGCGAATCAAAACTACAATGAGGTATCACCTCACACCAGTCAGAATGGCCGTCATTCAAAAATCCAAAAATGACAAATGCTGGAGAGGCTGTGGAGAAAGGGGAACACTCCTGCACTGCTGGTGGGAATGCAGTTTGGTGCAGCCACTATGGAAAACAGTGTGGAGATTCCTCAAAAGACTAGGAATAGACTTACCATATAACCCAGGAATCCCACTCCTGGGCTTGTATCCAGAAGGAAATCTACTTCAGGATGACACCTGCACCCCAATGCTCATAGCAGCACTATTTACAATAGCCAAAACATGGAAACAGCCTAAATGTCCATCAACAGGTGACTGGATAAAGAAGAGGTGGTATATTTATACAATGGAATACTACTCAGCCATAAAAACCGACAACATAATGCCATTTGCAGCAACATGGTTGCTCCTGGAGAGTGTCATTCTAAGTGAAGTAAGCCAGAAAGAGAAAGAAAAATACCATATGAGATCGCTCATATGTGGAATCTAAAGACTCATGGACAGAGAATACAGACTTGTGGTTACCAGGGGGGTAGAGGGTGGGAGGGGATAGACTGGGATTTCAAAATTGTAGAATAGATAAACAAGATTACACTGTATAGCACAGGGAAATATACACAAAATGTTATGATAAATCACAGAGAAAAAAATGTGACAATGAGTGTGTATATGTCCATGAATGACTGAAAAATTGTGCTGAACACTGGAATTTGACACAACACTGTAAAATGATTATGAATCAATAAAAAATGTAAAAAAAATAATGCTAATAATGATAATTTCAATCTGCCAACTTGGCAATTGTATTTCTCATTGCTCTACCTGCTCATCTTTTAGGTCATATACTTTTAGACACTGAGTTTGTGCAATCTTTTGGCACTTTAAGCCATATTTAATAACTTGATTAAAGTGATTCTTATACTGCTAATCCTATTGCTTCCTTAAAATTACTAAACTTCCTTAAAATTTGTAAATCATCTTATGAAGTAGGAAAACAAAGGTTCTTATTCTGAAAAGGTCTTTTAAAAGGTAAAATAATACAAAAACAAAAAATGAAAAGCAGTAACCTAAAGCAAATGCTGTAGATAATTCCTTTGTTTTTAGTGTGCTTCTGACTGCTACTTTGTCTTCTATAGGTAGAATTATAGAATCTGCAGAGCAGAAGGGAAAAAAAGATAAATTCAGATGCTATTTGTTGAAAGAAAAACAAATGAATAAATGCCTACCTGCTCACCGACAATAATACATTCAAACTTTCATTCTAACCTAGGAATCTCATTCATCTTGTGTCTGATTGAACCCTTTGTTGGCAAAACCCCAATACTTTATTTTACCCACACTTAAGAGTGGGCTTTACATCAAAGTAAAAATTGGTACTCTCTAATTCTCATCCATTCGTGTAAAATCTCCATTCTTTAATATCAAATCTACTTTCTCTTTTACAGATGTAAAATTACTTGATAAGATGTATTAAGACCACATTTAAATGTCTCCAGTTAAAACATTTCGAGAGCCTTGGTTTTCTTTTGTTTTTCCTCATATTGGGAAACACTACCTTCTAGATCACTTTCTACTGGACACACTTCAGACTGTCAATATATCTTTAAAAATATAATGGTGATGTAGAAAAGCAAGACAATTAGGGTGCTTTATTCTCTTACAACCTAGAGAAATGTTTTGAGATTACACATTATATACCTTTCAGTCTCAGAGCTCCACATTATGCCAAAATTTGGTCTATGAACAATATGCCATTACAATCATTCTAGTTGCATGGTTGGGAATGACAGTTTTCTCAAGTAGGGCATTCTTGCTATGGAATTTAAGTGGATGTGCAAATGCATCTTTATCTTTTAAGCTGATATTTTTTTGAAACAACTTTTTTGTGGTGGAATTCTCAGCACTTATTTCCAAGTTGACATTAAAAACACACAAAATGGTACTTCCTTGTTTTTTAAACATTTTTTCATTATGGCTCAAGTGATGCAAAATAGGGGAAGGCTATTCAGATATCCTGTTTTTTAAGTCCACTTTTTCTGACATTATGTGCAATTTAGCCCAATATAGCTACTCTTCAAAATATATAACAAATTCATAATACAAAGCCTTATTCAGTTTCATTCACACTGCACATTCTAATATTAAGATATTAATTTTAATGTCCAAATTATTTCCTAAAGCATAAATATATCTTATCAACTTCAAAGCATGGAACATTCTTGTGTTTGACTTTGGTAAATTTCACTGCCCTTTAACACAATTCTGAGTTAGGCAGTCCACAACGGAATTAAACATTCTGTCATGCATCGGGATTATGTGCTTTTCCTTCTTAACTTTGAAAATTTTTTGGTTGTTTTTCTGAGCTACGTTTGTAATTATGTGACTTTGCCATATTTTTGAAGCTCACTCAGTGCCTCATAGAACCAATCCTTAGGGGGCTATCTGTAAATAGGAGGCTTGCTAAAAGTCTGAAGAAATATTTGATATGTTGCCATCTATCTGAGTAACATAACTGATTTGAAAATGTTTTAGAACTATGAAATAGTCATCCAAGGCAAATAGTTCTTCTGAAACAAAGGCTTAGATTTGGGGAAAAATTTTCAATTTTATAACCCTAGATTTCATGCATCATGACAGTTTTGGCAGAAGGATATTAAAACAAGTGTTACTCATATCTTTAAAACATCAAATTTCAAAAGAAAGCATGACATGTATTTCTTTATAGTGCTGTTTTATAAGAATAAAAATATGAAACTGAAAATTTCTTAAAAATTTAAAATATGCCATTCAAATGCGCAAATGACCACAGAATTTTTGAAAACATGGAACCTCAGTTTTTAAAAATAGTAGTAAAAATTAACTAAAATAGTTTGATCACCTTTTTAGTAGATACTTTAAAGAACAGAAAATTAATCATTAGCCTAGATGTTTTAATCCACATACAGACTATTCCATAATGTTGCTGTTGATGAAGATAAAAACAATAACAGTAAATGTGGCCATTTATCAAGTGATTGTGAAATGTCAGACATTTTGGAATATAGTTAATAAATGGATACAAGATGAATAGATTGGTGAATAGATAGTGACTATATATACGTATTCATATATGTGTTTTTGTTTATTCTCATTTAATTATATGATGATTACTATTATAATTTTCATTTAGCAGAAGAGGAAACTGAGATATAGAACGATTACTAAGTTGTCTAGACATGACTAGGTAATGTCAAAAAATATATTTCAGTTAAACTTGCAACTGAAATAAAAAATAAAAATTCCATAGAGAAAAAACCTTTTGCTAAAAAGTGTTGAAGTCAAAATTCAATGAAATTTTCTAAGGGATACTTCTACCAAAAATATTTATATAAATAATAGAGCAAAATTCTTTACACACAAATACATAACTAAACACATGTGTTATTAAAACAAATACTTAACAACATTTTATCAATTATTATCAAAAATAAACTTTATGGACCTATGGAATCAATATTTTGTACCACTAAAAGGAAACTCAGAGAAAAAAATTGGTAAACTTAAATTAAAAAATTAAATGAATAAAAAAACTAAATGAATAATAGCAAATATCTAACTCTAAAAGATTGAAAATAACTATAATTTGAACCAAAAGAAAATAAGAAAACATAACTTGATAAAATAGGGTTTAACTAGAAAAAAACACAGTAGAATAAAATGATAAAAACTTGTTTTTTAAAATAAACATTTAACACAAGTCAAGAAATAAAACAATTAAAATTAACTAAAAAGAAAGATATATAGGAAAAGGAGATAAACATAAAATATCTTTCACCTTATGCAACTTTATAAAAATAAAATTTAAAAATAAACTCAAAACAGCTTAAAGACAAATATGAGACAAGACATGATAAACCTCTTAGGCAAAACATTCTTTGACATAAATCTTAGCAATGTTCTCCTAGGGCAATCTATCCAAACAATAGAAATAAAAGATAAAATTAACAAATGGGACCTAATTAAACTTATAATCTTTTGAACAGCAAAGGAAACCATAAGCAAAACAAAATAACAACCTATGGAATAGGAGGAAATATTTACGAATAATGCAACTGACAAAGGCTTAATTTTCAGTATATAAAAACAGCTCATACAATTTAATAACAAAAAAAAAAAATCCAATCCAAAAATGGGCAGAAGACCTAAACAAGCAATTCTTCAATGAAGACATACAAATGGCCAACTGGCACTTGAAAAGATGCTCAATGTCACTAATTATCAGAGAAATGCAAATCAAAACTTTAATGAGGTATCACTTCACAAACAGTCAGAATGGCCATCATTCAAAAGTCCAAGAACAGTAAATGCTGGAGAGGGTGTGAAGAAAAGGGAACCCTCCTACACTACTGGTGGGAATGCAGTTTGGTGCAGCCATTATGAAAAACAATATGGAGATTCCTCAAAAAACTAAAAATAGACTTATCATATAATCCAGCAACCCCACTCTCTGATATATATCCGGAGGGAATTCTAATTCAAAAAGATACATGCATCCCTATGTTCATAGCAGCACTATATACAATAGCAAAGACATGGAAATAACCTAAATGTCCACTGACAAATGACTGGATAAAGAAGTTGTGATATATTTATATAATGGAATACTACTCAGCCATAGAAAAGAATAAAACAATGACATTTGCAGCAACATGGATGGACCTAGAGATGATCATTCCAAGTGAAGTAAGCCAGAAAGAGAGAGAAAAAAATACATGAAATCATTCATATGTGGAATCTTAAAAAAAAGAAAAAAGATAAAGGAAAAAAAAGGACACTATGAACTCATCTACAAAACAGAAATAGACTTGCAGACATAGTAAACAATCTTATGGTTACCAGGGGAAGAGGGTGGGAAGGGATACATTTGGGAGCTTGAGATTTGCAAATGTTAGCTACTATATATAAAATTTTTTTAAAGTTTCCTCTGTATACCACAGGGAACTATATTCAGTATCTAGTAATAAGCTTTAATGAAAAAGGGGTATGAAAATGAATACATGTATGTATAAACATGACTGGGATATTCTACTGTACAGGAGAAACTGATACATTGTAACTGAATGTACTTCAATCAAAAAAAAACAAAACAAAAACCAAAAACAAAACCCAATGAAAGAATGAGTGTCAAGAAAAATATCTTTTATCAACATTATTCAAATTTCATGAAATATATTAAAAAGTCATGCAAATCTTCCCTTCTCCCAATCAATGCCAAAGGCTCAGAAAATTTCATGAAGGAATTCATCAACACCATTAAAAATATCTAATTTAATGTTCCTTCATTGTTTCAGAGCATTTGAGATAGAAAAATCTCATAAATGGTTTTAGGAAAGCAAGTGAAACATTGGAAAGAAAGAATAATGAAGCATCTGCAATTAGAGAAAATTAAATAGACTGATATTAATTTATTAATATCAATGCAATGATCTTAAATAAAACATGACTAAACAATAAGAGCACTTTCAGGAATAGTGCAGCATAGCCATCCATGTATATTTCATGCCTGTATGAATGCTTTTAATATTAGTTAATTAGTAGAATTATTTGTATTAATAAACCTACAGAGCAACAAGGGAAAAGCAACAAACAACATACAAGGAACTATCATAAGGCTATCAACTGACTTTTCAGCAGAGGCCCTGAAGGCCAGAGGTAGTGGCACAATATATTTAAAGTGATGAAAAGGAAAAACCTACAGCTAAGAATACTTGGCAAGGCTTTCATTCAGATTTGATGGAGAGAGCAAAAGATTTACAGACAAGAAAAACTAAAAGAGTTCAGCACCACTAAACCAGCTTTACACGAAATGTTAAAGAGACTTCTCTAAAAGAAAAGAAAAAAAAAAGGCCACAACTAGAAATATAAAAATTACTAAAAGAAATCTTATTGGTAAAGACAAATATATAGTAAAAGTATACATCAACCATGTATAAAGCTGGTAGGAAATTTAAAAGACCAAAGTAGTAAAATCACCTATATCCACAATAAGTAGTTAAAGGATATACAAAACAAAAAGACGCAAAATATGATGTCAAAAAGAGTAAATGTGGGAAGGGGAAGTAAAAATGCAGGGTTGTTAAAATGTGTTTGATATTAACAGATCAGCAACCTAAAATAAAAACATATCTATAGATTGTTATATACAAACCTCATGGTAAGAAATCAAAAACCTGTAACAGATATACACACACAAAAAGAGAAAGGAATTAAAATGTAACATAAAAGATTGTCAGTAAATCACAAAGGAAGAGAGTGAAAGAAGAAGAAAGAAACAAAGAACTACGAAAACAACCCCAAAGCAGTTGACAAAATGGCAATAGGAACATATTACCAATAATTACTGTAAATGTAAATAGATAAATGCTCCAATCAAAAGACATAAAGTGACTGAAAGGATAAAAACACAGGACCCATATTATGCTGCCTGCAAAAGACTAACCTCAGATATAAAGACACAAACAGTCTGAAAGTGGGGGGATGGAAAAAGGTATTCTATGTAAATGGGAACAAAAAGAAAGCCAGGGTACTAATACTTATAGTAGACAAAATACATTTTAAAACAGAAATTGTAAAAGGAGACAAAGAAGGAAAATACATACTAGTCAAGGGATCAATCCAAAAAGATATAAAAAACGGAAGTATCTATGCACCCAACATAGTAGCACATAAATACGCAAAGCAAATATTAACAGATGTAAATGGAGAAATTGACAGCAACACAGTTATAGTAAGGGATTAAACACCAATTACATCAATGACCAGATCATCCAGCCAGAAAATCAATAAGGAAACACTGACCTTAGTGACATTATATATAAATATATACATATTATATATTAAACATATATTATACCTGTACTATGTAAAGCATTCCATTTCACTCATGGTGGAATCCCAACCATCATGTAAGACAGCTGTCAGTCACAACCACTGATGTCTTTCTTGACACTACTAATTTAATATGATTGCGTTGTACTTCAAACTCTGGATGTGTTTACTTTATTATTTTCTTAAAAACCATCTTATTCCAAAATTTAATAATACATGTTTTGTCTCACTTTATCTGTTCTCACTTCTAAATGTATTCAGAGCAGATTGCAGCCTCTTTCACCCTTGCACATGAAGCAGCGTGCACAGTTTAACGTACAGAATCGGACTGAAATGAGGGAGGACTATAAGAACCCTCAACAGAGAATTAGCAGCTATGGACTCAAGTCTTCTCATTTCTTGACCCTGGACCCTTGCTGTCTGTTCCTTGGTTTTCTCTCCTGTAAGTTAGGGTTTTCAGTAAAATTCACTTGAAGTTCTAGTTAATAATTAAATGTGTTGACTATAAATTAGAAAATATAGAAAAAATGAACATGGTAGCTGACTTCAAAATGATACTGTCAACACAATTTAAGATAAAACAGTAGATCTGACAGGGCTTTAAATATTTATTCTTCATGTAACCTATAGTTGCTATTAATATTAAATGAGTCATCATTTGGCTTTATCCCTAATCTGAAATAATAGCATACAGATACTTTCTGTGTTTTGCACTGGCTTCTGTCTCTATGTGTAGCCATTTAAATATTTATTGTTTTGCTATACCTAGTGCTACAGCAATTACAGAATTACAGTTAGTGTTTTCTATCCCTACAGCATGAATGTACACAATTTAAGTTAATTTCAGTACTCCATAGTGATCATACCACATTTTGATTGATTAATTAAGGGTAAGACTATCTTCTTGTAATAATGATTAAGATTTTATCAAAGAGTGTTTTCTTTTACCAGTGAGTATCTCTTTATAAATAAAGTGACCTCCTCAGTCTCAGATTCAGGTTTCTCATAATATTTATGTCAAGAATTTAATATTGTTTTCATAAGCTAGGGCCAGTTCCATGTCAACTAGCTTGGGTAAATTTCGCAATGAGGATTCAACTCCTCCAAAACCTAAAAAAAAAAAAAAAAAAAAAACACCAAATTAGACGTTATTCAAATTGGGAAATCATTCAGTTTGTGCTAAAGAATAAACTCTTTATAAATGATGGGCAAGAACTATTTATTTATCTCCAAGCATTTTGTTATTGCATTTTAACAATTGGAAGTCACAAACATTATAGAGGAAAATTTCACTGTTTATGTGTTCAATTTTTATCAATGAATATTTATAAGCACTAATTTTTTGCTAGATGCTGTACCAGGCACTGAGCTTTCAACAGACTTGTCTCTTGGCCTCATAAGTTTATTATCACAGTATGGTCATCCCTATGTAATTCTAAACATGTCCCCTAGTCTGAAAATTCTGTCTCCTGACTTCCTTGCAAAGTTTTTGAAAGCCCTGCTTTGTAATTGGAAAAATCCTCTCTGTGTTTAACCTCGTGTTTAAACATTCCATTTCCCTGAAATGAAACCTGACTATAACCAATGAAATTACTGCCCCAACATCCCTCTTAAGTGAAGCCTCACAGTCCTCTCCTGTCTCCTGTATCTCAAGAAAAAGAGGTTTGGCATTTTTCTCCTTTTGAAACTTGTATATCATTTGTTCTCCTTAAAAAATTCCCTTTAACCTCCGTGATACTTGGTTTCTTCCCTACTTTAACAGTTTGACTGCTACTCCACCAGCTCTGAGATATTTTAACCCATGATTCTGGATCTTCATCCCTACTCCTTTCATCATTCTTGATGTCATCCTACTTGGTGATGAGTGGGCTCATAGCATAGCCTCTTGATTCTCCCCCTTTCCTCTCCAGTTACCTAATCTTACAGTTACATGCTGAATAACACTTGAAATATGATGATACTGACATCTTGTCTCACTCACATGAAAGTACTTACTGGTGTATGTTAGGAAATTGAATGATAAAAGCTTGATCAATTGCTTGAAAAATGACCCCTGTAACCTAGACACAAACACATAAACATAACATTATCTCACTGTTACGAAGTCCAAACTCATTCTGCTCACAGCATGACAGGCCAATAAATCAGGATACAAGGTATTGGAGCAAGGAATAGTGACTTTATTTGGAAAGCTGGCCGACCAAGAAGATGGCAGACTTATGTCCTGGAGAATCATCTTCCCAAAGTCTGAATTAAGGCTCCTTTTATACTAAAAAGGGGATGGGGTGTGCTTGTTGCAACTTCTTGGTGTTGGAATTCTTTGTTCTTGGAATCCTTTTTTCTTGCACCTGTCCACATGGGTCAGATCATGGTGTCCCTGTAGACCTCCAACAAAACAACATTGTTTTCTATTCTGCAACTTATTATCTTTATATGAATGGAAAAGCGCTAATATTCTCAAAGGTCAGAGCCTTGAGAACGGGTTATCTTGTGTATTTCAGGCTATAGGCCGCATTCTTTTTCAAAAGGTACAGAATCAGCAAGACTAAGCCTAGGAAATAAAGTACAAGGTTAAAGTCAAAGGAACAGATCTAATATGGAGTCAGATTTGTTCTTTTGTATTATATTACCTTAAAACTCTCATTTAAAACATTGAGAAATATGTTACTAAAATCACCACACACACACACACACACACACACACACCTCTGTAACAGCTTCCTAACTTACAAGTTTTTTAATCTTATAAAAATAAAGTGAAGTCATAGTATATAATTTGAATTAATGATTTACTATGCAATGTAGGTCTTAGGGATCAGAGATAGCAAGTCATTCACAGAAGGGACAGATCAGAATAAATGCTCTCTTTAAATTTCTTTTCTTTCTAACATCAAGTTTTATGATAAAGGTATGAAAAGCTGATTTGTATTTTTCCCAGAAGCTGTTTCAATAAAATTAATCAGAATTTAAAAATAAATACATTTTTAAAAAATAAAAGGCCATGTCATACATAATTTAGAAGACAAACAGCACAAGTCCAAAATAATTTCTTTTGCAACTCAAAAGCAAGGCAAATTCAGCTCATTTCAGCTCTAGTTCCTTTTTTACTAATAATACATTTTTTCTCTATAATTCTCATTAAAGTACAGTAATGTGGAAGTATTTAGCAATCTGGTATACTAGATAAAACGTATGCGAGATTGCAACATGGTCAGAAAAATATCTGCTTTGAAATTACTGTTGTTAAAATGCAATAAGAAAGTAAAAGTATATGGATACTATTTGAAATATTTTAAAATTCTAAAGCATTTGCAATGTATTATTTGTGCATTTAAAATAGGTACTCCACAAAGAAAAGAGGCAGTGTCTCAATAACTTTCACAACATGTTTCAGAGTACAAACTTTCATTTACAGGACTAAAAGCTGTATTTAACTAATTCTGTGCTCTTTGTAGATAAGATGAATTATGACTGTAGATTTACTTTGAATGTGTGCCATTAGAACAAAACTAGGAAACATTCATCATGGATAAATTAATCTCTCAATGTTATACACATTTTAGATTGTTGTTTGCTTCCCTTATGAATATGCTTCTGCAGGGTTGACAAAATTTTGTATTCAGCCACAAGCATATATCCTTTAATGCCTTTGCCCTGTCCTGCTCTCCTTAGGGTGTGAATAGTGTTTATAAATGTTCTCATCTTTTCTCCTCTTTTTCTTTCTAACATCAAAATTTATTTATGCAATACCTAATTTCTCCAGAGACTTGTTGTCTCCTTTAGGATGATGAAGAGTTAATCTACTGCCTATTCAAGAGTGTGATCGGCAGCAGTAAAAATGAGAAAGCCTCAGAGTGTGGGTTTAAAGTGAATGTCTTTTTGGTAATAGAGACCCATGGTTGACTACCTTCAACCAGAAGCTAATAGTATCAATTTGGGGATATATTGTTGCATTAAGCTACACAAGAAAATGCACTTGATAATATGGCATAGGGTCAGCTAAGCCACATGGAGATCATTAACATATTTTTGCTGGCTTAACAAACATATAAAATTTAAGCCAGTAGGCTAAACTCCCTTATCTTTTGTTTCCTTCCATAGTACCTGACTAGGAAAATAATAACCCTGGATTGCTTTTCCTCCATACCATCATTATACTTGATCTCAAAGTGCTTGAGTCTAGGTGCACACTGGATATATGCATCCATTGTAAATTAATGATTAGCAGCATCAGTGAATAATCCTACTGCATGCCTACTGCTATCTTTTCTACCTTCTGAGATCACTATTTCAAATCAACTCTGAAGTCTGATACTTCTGCACTTGCTCACCTCACTCTCAGAGGTGGTGCCTATTTCACAGAGAAAATAAAAACTATCAGAACTTTCCTCAGCATCTGCACACCAAATCCAAAACCCTTATTGTCTTTGGATCTATCATTTTATCTTCCCTTTCTCAGTATGTTACTCTCCTATTAACCTTCTTTTCACTCTCCCACACAGTCAATTGTTTTTGAAACAGTTCTTCTATTTTATGGCTTCATATTCTCAACCTTCATCCATCCCTCTATCCACCGCTATCAGAATTACCTGCCCTAATAGCTGCACTAAAATTTCTGTAGCTGAAATATTGAGCAATGTGCACTGAACACAATGGATGCTTCTGAGTCCTTTACCACAGCAGCATTAAACATATTTGTGAGAAACTGACTTCATTTAACTTCCTTAACCACATTATTATCATTCTTTATCCTGTATCTCACGGGCCTCCCTTATGTCCTGTAATTGTTACTTGTTTCTCTTTTCATTGTCCAACAATATGAAACATGGAAGTCAAGGGCAGGTGACTTGTCAAGAGTGAACCATAGTGTCACACACTACCCAGATATTAATGAGTGTAAAAGGGATCAGTGGACTTAATGACAAGAAGGTCATTGTGAACTTGGAGTTTCAGTGAAATGCTAAGGTCAGAAGCAATATATTTTTGAGTATAGAAAAGAGACACTAGATATTAAACTCTACTAATTAGCTGTTTGACATTGGCCTGGATTCTGAAAATCACAAGTCTTATTACCCTTATGTGAAATAATGTTAAAATTATTCATCATTCTGGGTCCTCATACATTTTAAATTATCAGAATTAATCTGTGACATTCAGTGAATTTTTCCTGTTTGTTTTACAAACTGGGACACTTTTAAGAATGAAAAGCAACACTTTAAATAATTAGGCTAAGACAACAGGTGTAAACCAAGATTGACTGGGACAAACCAGTACAGAATTAATGGCTACCAAATATACTGGGCCTTGTATGATCTTGTTTATTCCCATTCTCCCACCTTATTTTTATGTTACTCTTTCTCTCTGACTTTTTCTAAATTCTAGTCTTACTAGCCTCTTACAGCTTCTCAAATGTTTCATAATCATCATAAGATCTTCAGAAATAATCCTCCTTTTGATTTAACCACTTTTTCTCTTCATTGTCTCTTTTATCTTGAAAATGTATCATTATTCATGAGGAAGCCATGTTGTGAAAATTAAAATTAACAGGAAGAATGTTCAAAAATTGCTCCCAGACTGGCATCTAGAAGGGTGTTTGGATTCCTAATAATGAGAAGGAAGAAATACTTTTGTTTAATGAGGATAATTGGGCAAATTAGGGCACATAATTCCCTGATTTCTTAGAGGCATTTAGAGAAGATACTTCTTAAATTATGCATATTATTCTGTGACCCTCATAATAGTCAGGGAAATGAGAAGGGAACCAAAGCATATCACTACAAAACTAGCAACAAAACACACAAAAAAAAGGCAGTAAGAGAGGAAAGAAAGGACAAAAAGGCCACAAGACACACAGAAAACAACAAAATAGTAATAGTATATTCTTTTCTATCAGTAGCTACTTTAAATATAAAGGAATAAAACTCCCCAATCAAAAGACATAGAGTAGCTGAATGGATAAAACAGCAAGATCCAACTGTATGCTGTTCACAAGAAACTTGAGAGTTAAGGACGCACATAAGCCAAAATTGAAAAAAAAAATGGAAAAAGGTATCCCATGAAAATGATAACCAAAAGAGAGTAGGAGTGGCTATACAAACTAATATCAGATAAAATAGACTTTAAATCAAAAACTATTTACAAGAGTCAAAGAAGTATATGATATAATGATAAAGGATCAATTCACCAAGTAGATATAACAATTATAAATATTTATGCACCAAACCTAAGAGCTCCTAAATATATGAAATAAACTTTGACAGAATAAAAGGGAGAAATAGCCAGGAACAAAAATAATAGTAGGATATTTCAGTTCTCCACTTAACAGATAGAATAGCCAGAGAGAACATCAGTAAGGAAACAGAGGACTTGACCAATACTATAGACAAATTAGACCTAACAGACATATACATATACATATACAGACCACTCCATGCAGTTGACCCTTGAAAAACACTTGCTTGAACTGCATAGGCTGACTTATAAATGATATTTTTTTCTGTAGTAAACACTACAGTACTACACAATCCACAGTGGATTGAATCCATAGATGTGGAACTGCAGATATGGAGAGCTGACTGTAAGTTATATGTGGGTATTTAACTGTGCAGAAGGCCAGCACCCCTAATCCTTGCATTATTCAAGGGTCAATTGTATACACTTTTCTCAAGTGCACATGGAACATTCTCCAGGATAGACATAATGTTAGGCCACAAAACAAGTCTTCACAAATTCAAGAAGACTGACATCATACAAAGTATCTTTTTTGATCACAGTGGAATGAAACTAGAAATGAGTAGTACAAGGAAAATTGGAAAATACATAGGTAGGTGAAAATTAAGTAACATGTTCTTTAACAACCAATGGGTGAAAGAAGTCACAATAGACAAATGAGATAGAATTGAGAGTGCAGAAATAAACTCACACATTTATAGCCAGGCTCTGTCAGCATGCCAAGACTGTTTGATGGAGAAATAATAGTTTCTTCCACATCGGTGTTAGGAGAACAGGATATCCACATGCAAAAGTATGATGCTATATCCTTAGTTTGCACCATACATAACATTAACCCAAAATGGATTAAAGACCTGAATATAAGACCTTAAACTATGAAATTCACAGAAGAAAACATAAGGGACAACCTTCATGACATTGGAGTTGGCAAAAATTATTTTGAAAGACACCAAAAGAACAGACGACAAAAGCTTTACTTTATTTCAGTAAACAAATGACACTACATCAGACTTAAAACTTTTGTTCAATAAACTGTGCAATCTACAGAGTGAATAGGCAACCTATGGAATGGGATAACATTTTTGCAAATTGTATATCTAGTAGGGTTGTTAACATCCAGAAAATATTAAAAACTTCTATTATTCAACAATAAAAAGTCAAAGAATCAAGTTAAAAATGGGCAAAGACTTGAGTAGACATTTCTTCAAAGATGATATACCAAAATGGTCAACAAGCATATGAAGAGATGCTCAACATCACTATTAATCAGAGAAGTCCAAATCAAAACCACAAACTGTCACCACATACACATTAGGATGGCTACTACAATAACAAAAATGAGAAAATAAGAGTGTTTATAAGGATGTAGAGAAATCAGAACCCTATGCACTGTTTGTGGAATTATAAAATGGTGCAACCATTAAAGAAACAGATTGGTAATTCCTCAAAATATTAAAAACAGAACTACCATATGATACAGCAATCTCATTTCTGGGTAAATTTCAAAAGAATTGAAAACAGAGTATCAAAGGCATAGTTGCACACTCATCTTCATAGCAGCACTATTCTCATAGCCAAGAAGCAGAAGCAACCCACGTCTATCAATAGATAAATATATAACCCAAATGTGATGTGTACATACAATGGAATATAATTTAGCTTTTAAAAGGAAGGAGATTCTAACATATGCTACATCATGGATGAAACGTAAAGAAATTATGCTAAGTGAAATAAGCCAGTCACAAAAGGACAAATGCTGCATGATTCCACTTATGTGGGGTATTGGGAGTAGTCAAAATCATAGAGATGGTAAATAGAATGATGGTTACCAAGGACTTGAGGGAGGCAGAGAAATGTATTTGCTGTTTAGTAGGCACACAGTTTCAGGTTTGCAAAATAAAAGTTATGGAGATTTGTTTCACAACTGTGAGTATACTTAACACTATACTTAAAAATGGTTAAGATGGTACATTTTATCCTGTTTTATAACACTAATAAAAATAACAATGATAAAATATATGAATGATGTTGGGGAAACAGCCATGGTATGACCGGCTGCCTCTCTTCAGGAATGCCCAATCAATGCCTTGGGTCTAGAACATTCCCCTGTATGGAAGCTGAGTGCTGAGCAGTTGACTGGCCCCAGATTCTTCTTCTTAATTTGGAGAAACCTTTCCCTTGTTCTGGGTATGTAGTAGAAAAGAACAGAGCTGATTCCATATTAGATCTGTTCCTTTGGTTTTAACCCTGTGCTCTGTTTCCTGTGCTTAGTCATGCTGCTTCTGCACTGTTTGTAAAATAATGTTGCCTATAGGCTAAAATATACAGATTATCCTATTCTCAAGGCTGTGATCTTTAAGGATATTAACACTTTTCCATTCATATAAAGTTGCAGAATAGAAAATAACATTTGTTTTGTTAGAGGTTTACAGGGACATTGTGACCTGACCCACATGGACAGCTGCAAGAACAAAAGATTCCAACACCAAGAAGTTTGCAACAACTACACCCCTTCCCCTTTTTAGTATAAAAGGAGCCTGAATTCTGACTTAAGGAAGATGTTCTCCAGGACATTAGTCTGCCATCTTCTTGGTCTGCTGACTTTCTGAATAAAGTCATTATTCCTGCCCCAACATCTCATCTCCCAATATACTGGTCAGTATATACTGCAGCAAACAGAACAAGTTTATCCATCTGTGTTTAAGTGGACTTCTTTGTACAGTATGCTGTGAACTTCCTTGTATTTCTTAAGTTTAATGTTGTAATATGACATCCGACCAGCTGCATTAGTGTATCTGCCCTCTTTACTCCACGACCCCCATCATAGGAAGAGAGAGGGGTCTTTTCCTGCAGTGTAAGAAGGGTGTGTGCAGTCCATTGCCTCATGCCCTACATGGGCTATCAGAAGGGCACATCCACGGGAGACCTATACACACTACAGTCTTGATCTTGCTGCATCTTTTCTTATTTCTGTGAGCAAATTGTTGTTCCCACTGGTACCTTGTGTGTTGTCCTCCTAGGCGATTCCCAACCCGTAGAAGATGCAGTGGGCTGAGGTCTGTGGGCTTCTGTTTCTGGGGGTTGACATCATACTTTTTGAAGTCCTCCACATGGTTGGAATCTTCATCTGAGATTGGTGGATGGATGTCCCTACTCAACAAATGATATATTGGATAATATGGCAGCTCCAGTCTCTTCGAGAGACTCTCCTAAGGAGTCCACAGCTGACTGACAGGCTTCAGTTGGTGCACCTTTTAATCTACCATATAGTTCAAACCAGACCCCACTTTCTCCAGGCTGATAACTGAGCACAGAAATGGTACTAAAACTGGGACATTTGCTGCTGACTCCAGATTTCTAACAAGCACTTTTGAATCTGGAACCTTCCATCATTCAGGCCAAAACTGTCTCAGAACTGCATTGAGTTCTAAGGTTTTTCCCACAAAATTCTTTTTTCCCTTTCTCCTTTCACAGTTGTCATTCAAGCAACATCATCTAAGACCCTTCTTGAAGACTTCTGCTCCCTCCCTATAGGTCATTCACAAGCATTTTCCCAAATAATTATCTACGCTTCTAATCCTCTCTTACTACATGCTTCTTGGGGAAATCAAACACTTTTGAGGATTTTTTAAATAAAAGACAAGAAAGAAATGAAGCAGTAACTGGTAGGGGTTTAGGAGGAAAGGGTAATTTAAAATAGAAATATGGAAAATTACAGTGTTTTTATGCCAATGAAAATAATACATGAGAGAGGGAAAGTACTCATGAGGTAAGACTGAAAGATAACAAATTTTGGAGTGGTGTTTTTGAGCAGATCAGTGAAGACTGAGAATTAATATAGGTGGATATATAGTCTGAAATGGCCTGTAGTCAGGAGAGCAGATGATAGGAACACTAATGCTGTTAATTTGGTAAGTAGGGTATTGGGAACTTACAGACGTCTCTTCTACGTGTTTCTATTTTTTCACTCAGTGGGGAACAATGATGCATATTACTGTGTTGAAGTTTGGTAAAGGAGGAAAAGGTCAAAATGAATTTGGGGAGAACTATTGTTATAGAGAAATATAATATCACTGTTTCTTAGCACTAAGGACCCACTTTTCCATCAGAAAGAGTGGCTGGAGTGGGTTAGAGCATTTGAACGTTGGAGGAAAGAAATTCTAGAAAATGAGAGATTGTATGAGTCAACAGATTTTTGCGCCAAAATTGTTACAGGCTGGTCTAACATTCTGTATGTTTCAAATTTGGTGGAGGTATTAGAGGAGGAAGAAGACACTGTCTAGAAGACACAACGAAGAAAGAAGTGTATGCTTATTTGGTGTCTGGAGTCCATGGTAGGAGGGATGTGGAAAACTAAACAGTATCCACAAGAAAGAGCCATGATTTTGTCAGAGCAAAAACATGAAATGGTCACTCAGAGAATAATTTACAGATAAAACGCATTTTAATAATGACTGGTCATGCATTCTGGAATGTGCAGTGGTTTTAAGGAGTTAGGGAGGGGTTCGATTTTGAAACAAGACAGGAATGTTAAACGTCTTTTAGGCAAGAGAATGAGTGGTTTCCAACTAGTTGTTGGATGAATGAAGAAGTGTGAACAATGGTATAAAAGTTCCTTTCGTTTTACAGTAAACTGAGTCTATGCGACTGAAAAAGTAATAAACTCAGGAGTGCAAGTGTTGATTTTACTTAATGCTACTTAGAGTTTTGATGAGAAGGGATGCCTATAAAATGAACAGTTGGTGGTGTCATGTCAATGACCATGATTTGCATTTCTAGATCATGGTTTAAGATAATCAAAATGATGGAAGGACCAGATGATCTTCACGAAGATGGAGAACAATTTTGCCTGGAACCATAGCTGTCTGAATAAGAAGCAGTGTTAGATTGGATGTAAATGAGGGTACATATGTTCCAAAACCTGGCATTAAGGCAAACAGAAAATGTTACCTGGGAAAAATAATAAAAACAAAACAAAACAAAAAAATCGAGGGGGCCTAATACTTCACAAAAAAGAACATTGGAAGCTAAAATAAACAATACTTGTCAACTCAGGTTACAGGCATTAATTAGTACACTTGATATTATAACACGAGTAAAAACATATGACCTTGAAAGTTGCATAAGTGAACCCAGGCTACAAATGTGGTAATGAGATAAAATTCCCTGTTTGAAATCATTAGACCTGTGGGGAGGAGGGATGTGTGTGTGTGTGTGTGTGTGTGTGTGTGTGTGTGTGTGTTATAAATTAAAAACACCATGGATCAAGAAAGAAATGTAACTATATGAATTTTAATGAAATAGAGGTGGTCTCAGGACAGTATTTAAGAAAGAATAAGTAGGGGTGGGGAAGAGCAAAAGAAAGAGCATTGTGGGAGGATGTAAAAACTGAGCTAGCTTGTCTAGTTGGAGAAAATGCCTAAATGGACATAGTTTTACTGAAATAAAGCTTAATATGAGGTTGAATAAAGTTATAATACTATAGGGGAATTGTCTAGCAAGAGTGATACCTAACATAGGGCTTTCCAAAGGCCAAGGTTTAACCATCTCTTGTTTATTTTTTGTCATCTTACTTTTGTACTCTGATATGGCAATCTCAAATGTTCTTAATCAATTTTCCCTATGACTACATTCTTTGAATAAAATACATCTTGCTCAAGGTAACCAAGAAAGAAGTGGTAATCAGATAGCAATCTTGCTCAAAGTTAAGTTAACTAGAGTGCTACAGTGCTACTTTTCATTCTGAAAAAAAAATAATTTCATTAATTTCAAATTTAGACTTTCCAAATATGGATGACTTTCACCTCTGTCTGACTTTATTTGGACATTGTGCTGTTGGTGGTCCCCACTGCCTTTATCCTCATCTCTAATAGCTTCCTATGCAACATGTACAGATCAGAAGTCAGAGCATCTTCTACTATTCTATAGTATTTCCCTACAAATTGAACACTTTGCAGTATTGAATAAACTTGCAGTCTCCATTTCCACAATCTTCATCCACTTCTAAATTACAATTTCTTATCCAACCACTCTACTGATAATGTTTATGCTGAAATCACCCAGGACTTTGTCTAAATCCAAACTGCAATTTCAATCTTCATCCTATGTGGTATCTGCATAAAATTTGACTGTAAATAATTCCCTACAGCTTAAAGTGCTCTCCTTTTTTAATGTCCTTCTGTATTTTCTCCTGTAATAATTCTTGCTTTTCTTTCTCTTTCCTTTTTTATTCCATACCCCCTAAACATCTGTTTCCTTAAGTTATAGCATTCATTTCATTTTCGTCTGAGGATACTCCCAAATCTGCGTTTGTATTTTCATTTCATTCTCTTTTTCCAGTTTGACATCAATATTTCCAGTAATCAATGGACTCTATTTACCTAGATGTATTACATGTGCACTAAATGTATTATTCAAAGCAAAATTTATTTTCTCCCCTCTCAATTTTTCATGCTTGTTGACAGCAACTTCCATTAAGTTTATCATCTAATTTTTCCTCTTTTTCCTCTCAACATCCAATTGATGACTAAATCATGTCAATTACATATCAGATATATCTCTAAAATCCACCCTCCTCTGTTTATATTTATTTATACTATTTAATTTGGATACCAACTATATTCCACCTGAATCATTTCTGGGACCATCTGCCTTGCCTTTGGTTACAAACAACTTTCACACCCTATAACAAAGGTAGTTTTTCGAAGAAGCAAAGTTGATCACGTCAGCTTCCAGATTAAAAACAGTACTTTTAACTTCCATTTTCCTCAGACCATATTCTAAAATCTGAAGTATAAATGTACTTCACAGTCAGCCCTCTACTTCACATTGTTTCACACCACTGTCTTCCACCAATATACTTACATATATTCTCATCTCAAAGAACATCTCAATACCCTTAATTGTATCTGGTCTTGGATTACTCTCAACCATGGTACATATGATTCTTTCTTACTAGAATTTCCTACTTTTTCATTCTTTTGAAAATCCCTGCCCATTCTTCATGAACCATCTCCAATAAATGACAATAAAATATCTCTTCTAAACTCTCCAGACTGTGCTAAATTATCTGTTCATAGTGCTCTCCAACTGCTTCATCCAAATCTCTCCAATAGCAATTATCACACTAAATTTTAACTGTTTACATAATCATGAGCTTGTTCATGTACATATGTGTGTGTGTGTGTGTGTGTGTGTGTATCTCAAAGTTCTTTCAGTTGGCCTAAGGACTGAAGTACAATCTGGAAAACCAGGCTAGAGGGTTTTCCCAATGATCAACAAATAAAACTCCAATTAAATTCCTATTTGATTCTATCATAACTCACTTTTCAGCTGAAAAGGAAGGACCCAACGACCTTGGTTTTGGGAAAAAGAAAGCGTAAGTTAAATTTTTAAAAGAACAACTCTAAATTAATTCAATTTACCTAGTCCATGTAACTTTTACTGGTATGATGCATTTTAGGAAGGAAATCACTGAATCGTTTTCAAAAATCTTTGTGATTTTGGAAAGAAAGGTAATCACAATAGATTATTAGAAATGTACCATTGTAGCAAATTTTAAAAACAAGAAGCTGGATCATTACTCATTTATTGGCTACTTTCTAAGTTCTAGACCCTGTGCTAATAATTTATAATACAGAGCTAAGATAAACAAATAAAATACCTGTATCTATTTATAAAATATACTTTACATTATAAAGGAAAATATGTTATTTATTAAGGAAATTTAACACAGGGATACACTTTGATTGGGCACTAGCAATTATCTTTTTGAAAAAAGTAATATTTAATATAAATATCACATTAGATATAAAGATCAATCTATAGTCTCAAATGTTTAATATTATTTCTGAGCACAATTGTAGAATGAATGATTCAAGTGAGAGTTTATAAATAACTAGATGAGGATACATTAATTATTAAATTATAAAATTTTTACCTGATTATATGTCAAGCCGATCTAATTTTTATTTACCTCTGGTGTTAGTAGCTCAAGGAAATATGACAAATTTTGAAAACCTGGACCTCAAAAAGAATCATATAATGTTGCTTCATGTCAACAGAATAGTGTGATCTAAATAGAAGAATGATCCAGTGGATTAGTAATATGATGAATGCGTATATTCAAAGAGTTTTGATCAACAGATCCTTATCAGCTTAGAGCTGTGGGTGGCAATCCATTAATTGGGTTGTGACAGTGTTTTGATAGAGATGATGTATTCCTTCTATGACACCTTCATTATAGGACTATAATTCTCTCCATGATGTTGGACTTAATCACATGGCTTGCTTTGGGTTCCTGATAGGTAAAATATATTTCCATACTATAGATTTTAGTCTCAACCTTATAACTTTTGATCAATGAGATGTTAGCAGATAAAAATCAAGCAGAAGCGTGAAACATACTTCATGCAATTGAACCTTACCTCTCATGTATCTGACACTATAAGAATGTGCCTAGGTTATTTCACTTTTCTGACTGAGCATATATTTTGTGTGTTTTTAAAAAATCTTTACAAATCTTTATTGGAACTTTCTTTTCAAATCTTTGTGGTGAAAAGAATATGCCCAATTTAGCCCACCAGTCTAAGAAGGGTCAGAGACACTTGGAGCAGACTAGATCCAATATAGTTTGAAGTCAAGGCTTGCTAAGCCCAAGTTAAGTCAACAGAATCCTAGATGATCCATGGATATATGAGCAGGGGGAATGAGATTTGAGGCTCTTTTCTCACATAGCACTGGCTAAATAATAGTGTGAGCAACAACCAGTAATTTACACAAAATGAAATAGAATAAAACCAAATATAACAGAAAGCATCAGAGTGGTTAATTCATGGTAGGAGAAGAATTCAACTATTGTACTTCATCTGATGCTTAAATATATACATCTGTATTCTGGGTCACAGTATAAAATGTAAATCTGACTGCACTTCATAATTTTTGAAAAATTAAAAATTACTGACTCAAATAAAATTCCTGAAGTGTGCCACAGTACTGGGTTATTAACCTTGCATATTCAACATTTTAGCTACTCAAATAGATATAAAATAAATGCCCATTAAGTTTGTAAATCACTGAAACCTGGGTGGAAGGAATTATAAGTAGTTTAGATAAAAGATTCAGGATTCCAAAAAAAAAAAAAACTATCCTTCTTTGATCCCAAAACAAAAAAGATTTACTCAATAGTAAACTGCGTATGGGTCAATAATGAAATATTACCAAAAAAAAAGCCCACTTGTATCATACAATGCAACATTACAAATAAGTATCAGAGGTGAAGGACAGGATAGATTAATTCTACTCTTTATGAGAGTACACCACACTTGACATACATTCAAAGACGTAATATATTTAGGACACCAGTGTCTCTATTGCTTTGAAAATCTCTACCTAATACTAAAAGAGTTTGGTTAAATCTATCATTAGTGAAGTGGCTTTAAAAGAGATAATATGTGGAATGTCATAAATAACTAGAGGAGTTTTGCTTAGAGTATGAGAAAGTCACTGGGCAAGTGTATAATGATGGTTTTCATGTGGAAGGTGAATGAGACTTCTTTTGTATGGCAGTAGGGTAGCATGCTATAGCTTGCTTAGCACAAAGTTTAATTATGTGGAATGATAAGAGATAAGTTTAATGGGGTGTTAAATCAAAAGAGAAACATATTAGTGGGGAGTCATCAGCACTTACTCAATTTGATGGAGAAGCCTTTATTTTGGGTGATGTGATTTCAAAAGTTATTTTAATTATAGATCTAAGAGGAGTACCAACCGTAGGAAAGGTAGAACAAAGAAAACATAGGAAGTAAAGTACAGGAAAAACAGCAGGTTGGCTTAAAGAAAAAGAACTGTAGATTAATTAGAAGATGAAGGAGTGGAGGCTTTAGGAAATAAAGATAAACACCACTTAGAGAAGGTTAGTGAAGAGAACAAAAGTCTTAAACTGTAAGAAATGAGCTTCTGTGGAGAAGCAGCGAGGATGTCCCTATTGAATAATGGATGAACTCAAGCAAAGCTGAGGGCATGGAATCTGATAAAAAGTTCGCAACAATTCAGAACATCAAAAGCCTTTCAAAAATTCAGAGTATTGTTTATCTCACTTTTCCAATATTCATTGTGAACATATACACTCTTAAATGTGATTTCAATATTTAGAAATGCCCTAAAGGTGAACGTTTATATGTTTGCAATTTTGGGACATTTGCCAGCAACAGTGCATGACTGCTTAATGAAGAGATCATAAATTTAAAATGGCATAAGATCAATTTTGCTAGTTATTTATGTATCTGTTAATTTATCTTGCATGGGACTATTTGCTTTGCTGAAGACTTTTGAGGAATGTACTAGTAAGACTTACCGCTTCTAACAGTTTCTTTCAACGCTGATCTGCACTCTTGGGGTTACCGAGCATCTTGGAGTTAGAGTGAGCAGTATTACTAGTGTTACTAGTGTGACTGTCCTCCAAAATCAGAACACCACCTGTATTCCTCACATGTGTCCATCCATCCTCTGTTTGAACAATGTCATCAACTCAGCTGAGATTCATATCCACTGTCACATAATTATATTGATGTGATTTATCCCTTCGTTTTAAAAATAACTATCATTTAAAGTAATACACATTTTCTTTTACTAACCAATCTGCCAATTCACTAAAATGTATCCAGGGAGTAAAAAGTAAAAACAATATACTCTACTAATAATTGAAACCTACAATTTGGAGTTTTCTTACTTGCATTCTGGACATATTTTGCTCCCAAAGAGAATTTCTCCATTCTGCCTCTTGATAGAAGACTTACTCTCCCAGAACAGTGGTTCTTAATCTTTTTTAATGTTTTTGAATCATTATGACTTTCGTAACTTGAAAAATGCTGAAAGCTATGAGCCTTTATCACAGAAAAAAAAATGGCCAGAAGATTAAGATTTATATATACTACCAGTAGGATGGCAAATTAACTGAGTGTATTTGTGAATGTGGATTTAGAATTCCTACTTTGGATGTACATGGAGTTGAATTTTTCCCACTGGATTAGTTCAGAGAGAAAGACTGATCTCCCTGTTTACTAGACCATTTCTAATTTCTCTCTTTAGGTCATTCTTTGGTCCCTATGTATTTACATTTTCCAGATTGTGGTGATCTTTATCAAAATGAACATTTGCGAGAGCTCAACATAGAACCTATTCTAGATAACTAGATGATTAGAATTAGATATCTAGAATAGATTCTAGGTAACTAAATAACAGAACCCATTCTAGATAACTTTGTCATAAACTTATTCATGCAAAAGACTTTCTCTCTTGTTCTTAATGTGGAGGTCTAAAAATTCAAAGTGGAGCAGAGACAAGGCAGAAGTGAATCATTATGCAGATCTAAATATGTAAATCTATCTTAATTTCTCATCTATAATTACAAAACTGATCATAGATCTGAATATAAGCTTTTTACTGCTTACAAAAAAATGTGAAATAAACAGAGTGGAATGTTAACAATTGAAAAATAAATTTGTATTTAAAAATTTAAACTAACTGTAGCCATCTGTGCCTTTTAAAAAGAAAGGCCATTAACCATCTCTATAATTCTCTTTCCTCTGCAGAAATTGTGGAGAAAGAGACCGAGAGCACATCTCCCAATGCAAAGAATAACTGTTATTTTATTTTGATTTGTTTTGCTTTTAATATGCGGAGTCCCAGATCTTGAGAAGTGGTGGGAGAAAGAACTGTTTTGGTTTCTTTTTCCTCTGTTACAAGATGAGGATATTTTATTTTAATTTCTATTATCTACTTTTCTTTTTGGAATCCTTGTAGGCAAAGACAAAGAAAAGAGTCAAAAAAACAAAAGAAAGAAAAGATTTAGTAATATAAAGCACAAGTAAAACTGAATGGTTTAAGAAAAGCAGGTAAGTTTTTAAATTTAAGTTTTCATTACTGCAATGTGAACTCCCTTTACCTCTCCAATGCTTGATTTAAATGGCACTTTATAAAACCAAGAGCCATAGAATAATGTATCTGGATTAACAAGATATACAGAAAAGGTAACAGTTATGAGGAGTGTGATCAGATGGAGAAGGATATCTCATGAAAGGAGAAACTTGAAGGCCAAAATTACCATGAGAAAGTTAACACTGGAAATTAAATAGAAATCTTAAAACAGGATTAGAGGATCTGTACTAACAACTGTGACCTTGGATTACATGTAGATAAAAATGTATAATTGATATTAATTAATCCATCATAACTATCCCATTTTCTAAAATCATTCAACTTGAGTGTTGTACTTTTCTAAAATAATTTGAAAGTTCAGCGACCTTATTGAAATGTTAAGCAATCTGTCATGAAAATTTGTCTGCAAGAATAAGGCAGTAATTATAAAAATAGGTTATTCTTTAAACTCAACCAAGAAACAAAGTAGGAAACATCACTCAGAAAAATGTCTCATTCTTCAAGGTTTCAAAGGTAATAACTAATATTCTGAATTATAACCAAAGGAGAAAACTAAATAAATGGAAGTTTGTATATCTCTCTATCACTCTATCTACCTATAATATGAATCTTAGTATAATTAATCCCTCTAGTCTTAGGAATTTTCTAGAAATTACTTGTATATAACAAGCTTTTAATCTCAGCTTAAAAAATAAAGACTTTGTTATTTTATAGATATATGCAAATTTTAAAATATTTTGTTTTTTCGATGCATTATACTAACATAGCCATAATACATTTAGATTTTTTTCAAAAATGAATAATTTAGGGTTGAATGTCCTTTTATTGAATAAACTCAGAGACAGAATAATTAAACATGCAAATAGAATAAAATGTGTTTTTTTGGGAGGAACTAATTTGGGGGAAGCTCTAGACATGAAAGAATTAACAGATACAAAACAGTCATTCTAGTACAAAGAACTGCATTTTTGAAGGCCCTGAAACATTACAAGGGGAGATGGATACTTGAAGACCTTGTAGGACGAAGTAGGGCATTTGCATATATTTCTAAGTCTATTGAAAAGACATTGAACAGCTTAAAGCAGAAGAAAAACATAATGTGTTTGAAAAACTTTTCTGGAGGAAGATAAGTTTTAATGTATACATTTTAATATTATAAAGTATAATGAATTAATATTAAATATTAATGAACTATCAATAATGGTACAACTTAATATTCACATACAGAGGAATGAATTTGCATTTCTACCTTGCACCATATACAAAAATTAACTCCAAATATATCATAGATCTAAATGTGTAAGTACTAAATTGTAAAACACCTAGAAGAAAATATAAGAGTAACAGTCTGTGACCTTGGATTAGACAATGGTGTCTTAGTTATAGCACCAAAAGCAAAAGTGAAACAAACAAAAAAAGAGATAAGTTGAACTTCATAAAAATCATTTAAAAGTCATTTTGCTTTACAGGACACCAAGAAGAAATAAAAAGACAATTGAAAAATGGGAGAAAAATATTTGAAAAATATCCATATGGTAAGGGATTTATACCCATCATACTTAAAGAAGTCTTAACAATTCAATAATAAAAACAGAAATAACTCAGTTTACAAAATAGTCAATGGATATAAATACTCAATGATATTTCTTCAGAAATGATATATGAATGGCCAACAAGCATTTGAAAATATGGTCAATGTTATTAGTCATTAAAGAAATGGAAATCAATACCAAAATGATATACTATTCTACACCCAGAAGCATGACTAAAACAAAAAGGCTGACAATAACAAGTGTTGGAGAGACTGTGAAGAAATTAGAACCTTTCTGCATTTCTGATAGGATTATAAAATAGTGCAGCTGCTTTAGAAAACAGTTTGAAAGTTTCTCGAAATTTTAAATATATGCTTATCATATGATTCAGCAATTCCACTCCTCAGTATACACTCAAGAGAAATAAAAACATAGGTCCAGTCAAAAAACATACACACCAAAGTTTATAGCAACATTATTTATAATAGCTAAAACATGAGAATGACCCAAATGTCCACCAATAGATGAAGGGATAAACTTAATGTGGTATATCTGTACAATGGAATATTACTAATCATAAAAAGGAGTGAAGTATTGATATGTGTTTCAACATGGATGAACCTTGAAAACATTACAGTAAGTGAAATAATGCAGTCACAGAAGACCACATAATATGATTCCTTTTTAATGAGGTATCCAGAATGGGCAAATTTAAAGAATCAGAAGGTATCAACTTGTCTTCAGGGCCTGGAGGGAAGGGCAAATGTTGGATCAACTATTAACGGATATAGGGTTTCTTTCTGGGGTGATGAAAATGTTTTAAAACTAAGATAATAGTGATGACTGCACAACTCTATGAATCTACTAAAATCCATTTAATTATACCCTGTGAAGGAAGAATTTTATGGTATGTGAATTATATCTCAGTAGGAGTGCTATAGAAATTAAATGAATATCAGAAATATCAAAGGCAAGATGAAATCCTGCAATCCACTAACATTAGACATTTTATGACCACTGATGCCATCAACAAACATTGCTGTGATATGAATGCCATTGCATGTGCTCCCCATCAAATGAAACAATAAGCATATTCTAATCTATAATAAATACAATAAGGTGCAAACCTGATTGATGAATACTTCTGAATACACTTTTGCCATTCCTTGGAGTTTGGCCTTGATGGCCATTTATTTTCTTTGAAGTGCAAAGTTAATCTATGTAAACATCAAAGGGTTCAGCATAAGACTAGCTTGTACTTCTTAACAAGTTTTTAAATGTGTAGACCTCTAGGGATGTGTATGCATGCATGCTGATCTAATTGTGCATGTTAACTATGTGCTGTACAAGATAGTTAAAATTTATATAGCCTGCATTCAGAATGGCATTTGCAAATGGTTAGAACTTTAATAAAAATATGTATATTTCAACTGGAGCACACTGTCTTCAACAAAGTATAACTTAAGTATTATAATTGTTGTTTTTCTGTTCTTTTTTTTTGATGAGAAGGGTATTTTAATAGTGGGAATTATAATATTTTTATTTCAATCTGTTTATCCATCTGTGTTTAAGTGGCCTTCTTTGTACAGTATGCAGGGATCTTGGCAGAGAAAAGAAAGAACAACAAATATACTTCTGTATACTAGTTTATGTACCACAAAACTTCAAACAGTTCTGAAATTGTGGCTGGATGAGGTTGAAAGCTAGAAAAGCTAGATGGATTTTGCATCTCTTTCTAAACAACATACTTTGGATATACTTCCTTTAGGACTGTAACAGAACAATCAGTTAGGAGGAGATGAAGGGACAGGAGGGTCTAGCTCAGTGGTAGAGCACATGCTTGGCATGCATGAGGTTCTGGGTTCAATCCCCAGTGCCTCTGTGAAGGGTAGGGGGAGGTGATGATAGGAGATTTAGATTCTCATTAACATTAGACAGAATTTGAAAGAGATAACTGCATAGGCATGGGGTTTTTATTTTTTATTTTATAACACTTATTTGGGGTATTATGCAGTTTAGAACGCATATTAGATGCTGTCACTTTTCCTTATTTGGGCAAGCGACAAAGGCAATATTTGGAAACAGACAAGTCTGTTTGATGGGTCCCTTTGACAGGTCATAGGCCCGTTTTCTGAAAAGAAGCATCCTGAAAGGATAAGACATGAAAATATCTTCCAAAGTCTTCATATTCAGAAGGCAGGAATTGTGTTTTCAAGATGTGTTAATTGAAGGCTAATTCTCATACTCACCTTCCAAAACACACAACAGTTTTCCTCTCAGGGTGTCTTGAACCATGAGAAATACATTTAAAATAAGACAAAATCTAGAACATGGGTACATATATAATACAGATATTCCCAAATGTTTTATTAAGTTTTCATTTTAGCTTTTGGCATTATGGACATTAAATGCCTTGTTTAGTAATGATAAGATTTTATGCCATCCAAAAAGCCATACACACATACATACATGCACACAGATACATGTAATTATATACACCTCCACACATATACACATATACACATGCATGAAAACATAGCTAGATGCAGTACACACGTGTGCCCAGCCACCATTCTTACACTCCTGTCTTGGATTTTTTAATTAAGATTACCACCACATCGATAGAATGCTTTAGTCTTACAAGACCTTGGCTTTCTGAAACCAAGATATGTCTGATGTCAGTGATTCACAATCCAAAGACAAATAGCATCCTGTTGGGTTGAGAAAGGACTCTGGTTTGCAGTGTTTGGCAATTTGCTGATCTCTTTCTGATTATCTGCTCTCTCTTTCCTCTGTGACGTTACACTCCCTACAGGTATCAAAGCCTTGCATATCTAAAATGTGTGCCTTTCCATTCTTGTACACTGAGTAAATGAGGTCAAACTCTGGGAGGTGACTGTTTTCAAACCATGGCTCACACTAAGACTGTAAACATCTCTCTTGATCTTTTAAGCTTTAAGGTAATTTCAGAGAAAAAAAATCTTTTCTTCTCTATCTTTATCCTATCCAAAAAAATTAAGATGATCTTGAGTTCCCAGGATAGAAATATATGGATAGTAGACATCTACAAATATACTTGAGTTTGCAAATGCCAAAAAACTTCCCATTGGTACCTCACTGATCTTTGTGATCTTGTTATGATCATTTTTCTTCTTTGTGGTGGCCAATAATGTCATTATATTTACTGCTCTGGGTGATTTTGTGGAGTGTTTCAGAGTGAAAGAGGAATCCTCTTACTAGAAATTAGGGGGAAGATATGCTAAGTAGGCAGAAAAGAGAAATGAAAATTTTTGAATGTATATCTGCTATAACATTCCAATGACAAGGTCAGACAGAGAATGGACTATAACAGCCAAGGACTATCAATGGTAAATACACAACCCATCATGTTATAGCTAACCTGACACTGACTAACATTTGCTGAAGATTGTTTCCCTTCACTGTTATCCTGAATTCACAATAACATGGTCTATATGTTAAGGGAATATGGTATTGTGACAATCATGACTTCCAACAAACATCTGGGCATGTTTCAAAACAGATCATCACTCAGATTAGCAGTCACACAGTGGTCTGTAATTTCATGGATGAATAAAATCTTTTGTGTGCATTTGAGAGGCAATAGTTCCTGCATATTACCTCCCAAAAGGGTTTCCCTTAGATGAAACCCTTAAAATGAAGACTAAAAGAAAAGACAATGTTGGAAGCCTGTCAAGTGATCATTCACAAGGTAATATTAAAGTCATTGAGAAATATCACATTGAGAACTCCAGGTTGAGAGGTTGTGAACCTTATTTGACTTGGTTTATAATAAATGCAAAGAGTGAGTTTGAAGAGAAACAATGAAATATGTTGAAAATTTGACAATGTTAGATTAATTTTGGTGGATTTATTCATAAGATGGAAAAAAGACCGGTGAATAATTTACTGCAAAATGTTACATGGGTGATAACAAAAAGTAGGAAATGAGAATGAAACTTCTCTCTCTTAAAGTAATAGTGCAATCATTGTCTTTCAAGGGAGGAGGTAGACGAGAAGCCCGATATCATGGTGCGTTTACAGCCATGATCCGTCCAAGTAAATATTGATTATTATGTGAAATATATTTGGCTAGTGGAAATTAAAATTGATAAGGACTGTAAAATAGAGCAATCCAAATGATTTCTCTATGTAAATGACTTATATAACTAAAAGCACACCCAGAATTTTTTTAAGTGATTCTTTTAGCCATTAGGACCCACATTGGATGTTCAGCTTCAAATAAAAGGAGATTCCTGCAGACCAAGACCCTCATCCTTGCCAACATCTGTAGATATACCATATCATCTTGGCTTTTCTCCTTTTTGTCTTATCTGCTTATTGGCTCTATTTACATCAGCTATCACTTCTTGTTTCTATTTATCATTAATTTTCACCCAAATCTCCTCTTCTAGTGTAGGACAGTAAGGTCAGTAGGAACACTGAACCATATAACTGGCAGCAGTTGAATCTGGCCAATTTAGAAAATGTTATTATAGAAAAGAAATGTAGGTAGTTTTATATGGGCTTATGTCACTTGCAACTAAGGGAATCCTATCAGATAGAAATGTCCACTAAATTTAAATGTATCAAAAACAAACTAGGTTTTCTCAATAAAATTCTTTTCTTTCTCAGTCTCCCTCAATAAGGATATTATCCCCTAATTTATTCTTCATGCCAAAAATCTATGAACACTTTTTGCTTCCTGCTTTTCTTCAGAACCACACCAAATGTATTAGTAAATCTTTCCAGTTCAGCCTCCAAGTATAATAAAAATTCATTTATTTTTCTTGTTCTCCACTGCCTATACTGGAGTCTAAGCCATTTCCATTTTTGGCAATTTGATGTAAATCAGATCATCTTACTGTAATACTTGCAATTATTCCTTGTGTTCTTATTATCTTCAGAATAAAATCTTAGTTAAAAGCTTCCACAAGCTCTATTTGATCTGGTTTCCACTTATCTTGTTTATCTCAGACTATTCTCCCCTTTTCTTGATGAACTCCTCCTAATCCAACCCCTCCTTTTCTTTTTCAATTTAGCATCAAATATTACCTTTTTCTGGAATTCTCTTCACAAGTTATGCCCAATTATTATCTGCACAAAGAAGCACCCTTTTATTTTCTCCATCTCTCTTTATTTTCTTTATCAAACTTGTCAAAATCTGAAATTATTTTGTTTCTCTATGTTGTCTGTTATGTGTGAGTTTTTGCACTCTAATGTCAGTTTCATGAGAGCAGAATCCTATTCTGATTTGTTCACTGTAATATCTTCATTTCTATCTCAGTATCAAAGTATCATAGCCTTATGATAATATCTCATACAAATGATATATAGGCAATTACATATATATACATACACATAGATGATAGATAAATCTAGTGATCTATGTATGTTGTGTATAAAATGCTTAAAATTATATATATATGTATAAAACTATATAAGGCTATATACATACATATAAATATTTACATATAGTTTTTCAAACCTCTTCTAGGACCCTTAAATCATTCTGTGCACTTCTGTTATTTCTTGCAATTCTCCGATGACCTTGTAGGTTTCTGGCTTTAGAGACATTCCTACACCATGGAGAAAGCTCATTAGCTCAAAATCAAACTACCTACAGCCAATAAATAACCCTTTACAGAGTTAAGTGTTTGAAAATTTATGGTTGATTTGTTATAATCACATATCCCAACCTAATCATATTAATACAGAGTCCCCAGTCTACAATATACCTTAATGACTTTACTAACTCTGATCATCCTGCTCAGAAAGTGGGAAGTTTGTTTGATATTTCTTAGTCTTCTTACTTAACATTCATATTTAAATGCTTAATTCAAAGTCCGGTTCCTTTAGAAAGCCTCTATAAACTCTCAAGAGCCACAATTCCATCTTTTAATTTATTTTCTGTAATTGTGGTAACACTTAACATGAGATCTACCTTCTTAAAAACATTTTAAGTGCACACTAGAGTACCACTAACTCTAAGCATAATGCAGTGCAGTGGATCTGCAGAACTTATTTATCTTGTATAAATGAAACTTCATGCCAGTTGAAGCACAATTGTTCCCCATTTCCCTCTCCTCCTAGCCGTCAACAGTCACATTCTACTTTCTGCTTTTATGTGTTTTATAAGAGACAATATGCGTAGCATCTGCCAAAATTTAAATAAAATATCAATTTATTTGTCTATAGTGGCCATTATCTCTGGGCAGGGTACTTGTCAAAACCTTAAAAACAAATTCAAGGTGAACTCTTGCGTCTGGCCATGATAAAATAAGTGGGAATGGACCTGCTGGTCTTAGTAGAAAAATGGAAAAGTAGATAAAATGCAGAAAACAAATATTTTCAGATATTAAACAAAAACAAAACAAAAGTGGATTGTGATTCCTAAGAGAAGGGAAACAAGAAAGTAAGTTGTCCATTTACTCTAGATTTCTTCTTGAAGCACTTTTGGGTTCACGGTACAAGAAGGAAAATTTTTAATTTGAGGAAACAGAAATCAGAGTTCAGGGAGAATTAGACAACTGGAATTTATGGAACAGAGCCTCTGGGGAGAAGAAATGGGGAGTTTTTTTTAATGGGTATAAGATGACAGTTTTAAAAGATGAAAAAGTTCTGGAGATCAGTTGCACGAAAATGTGAATATGCTTAACAATGTTTAAGATAGCAAATTTTATATTATGTATATTTTACCACAATTAACAGTAATTTAACAAAATTAACAACAACAGAAAACCCAAAATAGAACAAGAGGAAAAAAGAAAAAATTAACTGGTGAAATTAATAAAACTATAAGAAAGATTAGTAAGAAAGTTTTGATCTCCACCATTATTGGTTAAGTACATTGAATATAAATGGTACAAACACCCTGATTTAAAGGCAAAGATTGACAGACTAAATAAAATCGCAAGACACAAATAGTATAATTAAATATAAAGAGAAGAATAGATTAAAAGTAAAAGAATACGAAAAGATGTGTAAATCAAACAGTAATCATAAAAAGGACACAGAATCTTCTTCCAAGCTCACTGATTGTTTTTGGTAGAATTTGGTTTTTTGCAGTTGTAGAACTAAGTTTCTGATTTTCATGCTGGCTACTGTGAAAACCTGTTCTAATTCCTAGAGGTTGTCCTAGGGTCCTTTCCACATGTCCTCCCCATAGGCAGTTAGTTCACAAACGGTGGCTTGTTTCTTCAAGACCATCAAGAGAATCTTACTCTCTCTCTCTTACTTCTAAATCCTCTTTAAAGTATTCTCACCAGATCACCTGCTTAATTCAGGCATATCCAGGAGAGTCCTCTATGATTATTTTAAGACAAACTGATTGGGAACTTTAATCACATTTGAAAATGTTCTTCTTTCCCATATAGCATAACCTAAACATGAGAGTGATATGCCATTATATTCTCAGTCAAATAAAGAAGGTTATATAGAACATATACACCAGAGCTCGAGAATCATGAGAGTCATCTTGTAATTCTGCCTACCACAATTATTACATTTATCTTCTGGTCCTGAATAGCTGTGCTCTTTCTCCCTTTCTCCACATATGCCTCCTTTGTGCTTACAAATCTATGTTCTTTTGGGCACAGCTAGGGATTGCAATTTCATTAGCAGCCAACGTTGTGTTTAAAACAAGGAAGCGTCTAAAATGTAGTAAGTGGGTTAGGGATTATAAATGCAAAGATGGTAAATAAACAGCAAGTTTTACTAAAACATTTTGATGTTTCTGAAATTTATGATGCTTACTACCCTAAACCAATTTGGTCTAATGTGTTACAGAAGAGTGATGCCTGGACTAGAGAGTATAATACTTTTCAGATTATGCTTGTACTGGAGAGATTCAAGATAGGGAGAGAGATTCGAACAATTCACAAGCTTCCCATTATCCTGTTTCCATTTCTGGGACAACCTATTTATATTCCCAAACTTTCTCCCTTCAGGAATGTTGTGTTGTATGCCAAATGTGATGATAATGACTTTGGACCCCAGCTCTCCCAGGTCCCCCAGCTTCTTTGTATCACGTGTATGGAGAATATATGAAAGTAGGGGACTTGAAGAGGAATGCTCAGCGTAGTTAGGGTTTCACAGTATCTTTTACACAGAGTGAATATAACACTAACTGGAACTTTAAAAAAAATTTTATTGAAGTATAGTCAGTTTACTATGTTATATCAATTTCTGGTGTACAGCACAATATTTTGGTCATATAGGAACATACATATATTTATTTGCATACTCCCTTTCACCATACGTTACCACAATATATTGAATATCGTTCCCTGTGCTATACAGTACAAACTTGCTGTTTATCTATTTTATGTATATTACTTAGTATCTGTAAGTCTAGAACTCCCAATTTATTCCTTCCCAGCCCCTTCCCCAACCTAGTAACCGTAAGTTTGTTTTCTATGTCTATGAGTTTGTTTCTGTTTTGTAAATAAGTCCATTTGTCTCTCTCTCTCTTTTTTTTAGATTCCACATATGAGTGATATCATATGGTATTTTTCTTCCTCTGTCTGACTTACTTCACTTAGAATGATGATCTCCAGGTCCATCCATGTTGCTGCAAATGGCATTATTTTATTCTTTTTTATGGCTGAGTAGTATTCTGTTGTATAAATATACCACAGCTTCTTTATCCAGTCATCTGTCAATGGACATTTTGGAACTTAAAAAAAAAAAAGCCACCCTGTCTTCCACTGTGTGTCATAGCAAGGCCAGTTTTCAGCTGGTCCATGTCACCACATATTATATTAGAAGTTAGAACTTATGTATCAAACTCAGTGAAAGATTGCAGTTGAAACTGATTTTATTTTCTAATCACAATTTAGATACTATTCAGCCTGAAGAACTTACATGCTGGCATATAATGTTTTTAGACTCTTTCTATTGCATTTAATTAACCCGTAGTTTTAAATACTACATCTTCCATCTTCTTCCTTTTTATACCCTCTACTCCTTCTCATATATTGATTCAATCTTTTTGATTTCAATAATTCTCTCACTTTTATTCCTTTTACTTTCTTTTTGATTCATCTTTCTCATCATTTTTCCTTCAACTTGTTACCTTTTATTCCCCATATCTCCTCCACTTGATGAAAACCCTCTTTTTCATCTTGCTTAGACATTTTTTGGAAACAATATATACCTTAGGAGATGTCTCTCCCAAAACAAAAACTATATACCTTGAATAAGAAGAAGGTAGTTTATTTTTCAAACTCTTTTATGAGACTTATCTACATTTCTGTCAATTCAGGTCAAAGGTGGACTTCAGACTTACATCAAAATTTTCATGATCCAAATCTTATCATTGGAATCAGTCCTTATTCATTGAATGCATACTTTGTGCCTAGAACTGAGTTTTTAAGCCTAGGAAATTTTTTAAAAAAGTATGTGACCATTTCTTTCCTTTCATGAAATTGGTTGTTTTATTTGAGAAAAATGGGAAAAGCTAGCAATATACCAAAACAATTTGAGATTCACTTAAGTGTTTAACTAGATGGTGGTTGTGGAGATTACAGGTCAGAAGAATGTTTATAAAGGGAGGAAATAACTATCTGTCACAAAATAGAAATACCACAGCCAGAATCAACTATAAATGCCCAATGCAACAAAAACAATGGAGGGAAAAAAGGCATCAAAGAGACAATTTAGAGACATTCCTTCCTTGAAGCATGGGAATAGGTTGAAAATAATCATCTGAGGACTTTCTCAGGCATTTGGTTTTGTAAAGGCTCTTTGATCTATTCTAGAATCTTTACATCATTCCTCTTGATTCAATTTATTCTCAAAAAAAAATCCAGATACTAAAGAATAAAGCATGACAAAGAATTCAGAAATCCTTATCTGTGCCAGTGACAGGTGGATATTTTGTAAGTACCTGGGGGACCTATGAATATCAAAAAGGACTGGATAGAACATGGTATTCCTCCTGAGACTGCCACAAGTAAAAACGGTTAAAAATCCCTAATAAAAAATATGGAGATACACACAGATGCATACACATAATACACACACACACACACACACATCTTTATCTCTATCTACATGCTACACACACATGCAGACTTCCACAGACCTATGCTGACAGCCCAGATCATACAAATACATACACCCTGAAACCTACATTAGACAGTACACCTCACACAGATGCCCCCTAGTCCCAAAGAGGTCTAAAAAGTCCAAAAGAAAAATTTCCTCCCAAGTCTATAGTTTTGAGAAATCAAGTAGGTAATTTTAACCAAAAGTACATTAATTCTTTTTCATAGGAAATTTTGTTTTATATATATATATATATATATATATGTGTGTGTGTGTGTATAAAACATCTCATATATATATGAGACCTAAAGTGTTAACTGCTTCTTTTATTATAGTGACTTTTTAAATGGACCTGTCCAATGTATTTGGATCAATAGAAAGAGGACACTTTAAAATAAATGATATAGGCAGGTACTCAGTCAATCAGAAACAAAAGTCTTATTAAACAGATAAATATCATATACCATGCTTTCATGGTTGAGGGATTTAAAAAGCTGTTAGGTCAGGAGGGAATTTCCAAGCCATAACTCTGACATAGTAAGTTATTTTTTCACTGTATCTTAAAGGCCAGAAGAGTTAATGGAAGTCCTAGAGAGCTGTTTAGTAAATCAACGAAGTTCAGGTCAAGAATTTCAAAGGGCAACTCTTTGTCTTTTTTACAGCAGTTTCCTACCTATCACAGCCATATCAGGATACTCAGTGCTCACTGGGGCAGTTTAGATTAACTGACTGCAGTCTAGGAGCTAATGTCAGCAAATAAGATCTAATTTCCCTTGAACATCCCAAACTATTCTGAAAACAAGAATCACACCGACCATCTTAAACATGTCAAAGACTAAGAGTGCCTAATTCATTTGATCTGGGTTGAGCCTAGGAATCCTTATTTATAACAAGTTCCCAAGGTAATTCTTAAAACCAGACAAGTCTGATCACATATAATATAGCTGTTATCAAGTGTCTAGCGACAGGATTGTGTAATTAATACCTTTGCCTAAAATTCCAGCCCTGGCTTTTTCCCTTTTGCTCATTTCTTCCCTGTTCCACACTGAACTCATTTGTTTTACTTCTTTATCTCTCAATCTGACTGTTGATCTGATAGGTTCTCAACAGCTTATCAGACTCATATAGTTATCATATACCTACTTTAAAGAAAATCAGCTGAAATTTGATAATACTATTTTATAAATCCAAAAAACTCCCACTAGGCTGCTATAAAGATGTAAAGAAAAAAATGGCATAGACAAGACTGTTGAGGATTGGAAGGTGTAAGAACATTTATTATTTTCGTTTTGTCTGCCCAGTGTCTGAATCCCCATCCTGTATTTAAGAAATCTCTCATATTACCAGACAGAACCTGGTTTTCTATATAGATGCTGAAAGTGTGGGAGCCAATTTACCTTTTGAACCAATTTGCACTGAGTGTCCAGGAAATGAATGAATGAAGACTCTCCAGTCAGAGCCACCACTGCAGTGAAGGTAGTAGTGGCCACAAAGGTGGCAGCTACATCTGGTTCCAGAAGCATCAGGGGCAGATGTCCTGCCAGGAGCATCCATGTAGTATGTGTGGTGGTACCATTCCCTAGCATGTAGAGTAGATTTCACAAGGTGCTAATGGTAGGAAATTTACCACCCAAGCTTCAGAAGCAAAGATAAAGACTAGTAGCTTCTTTCTCAACTTAATTTCTCTTCTCCTAGAACTTCAGACATTCGGGGGACATGAATTTTTTGTCTTTTGCCTTTTAGTAGATCTCAAAATTGGTTGCCCAACTGGAAATTGGCCCTCAATTCATTGTATACCTCAGGGTAAGCAAGTGTTTAGTTTAAAAAAAATAAATTTTCAAATGACAAGCTAATGAAATAATAGGCAATGGATGATTAACTATTGATGTTATTACTGCTAATAACATCTAAATTTTTTTCAAATGTTATTGATATATGTTCATTATAATAATTGTCTGTAGTATTCAAGTTCATTAAGTGTCAAGATCACTGTGTCTTTTTTTAACGTTTTTATTGAGTTATAGTCATTTTACAATGTTGTGTCAAATTCCAGTGTAGAGCACAATTTTTCAGTTATTCATGAACATACATATATTCATTTTCATATTTTTTTCACTGTGAGCTGTTTGTGTCCTCTTTGAAAAAAAAAAAGATTGACTCCTAGAATTTTCAGCTTCCTTTAAGAATAAGGTGTTATTTTAAAATTCTCATTCCGATGTGAGTTCAATTTAAATTAAAAAGACATCCAAATTGGCAATGCCTAAAAACATACTCAGGAGAAATATTCAGTAACAACATATTGGTTATACTAACTCTATAATATAAATATAATAATCATAGAGGGTGTTTGACATTCAGTATTGACTTTCTGAAAGGTAAAAAATAAAATCAAGCATCATTGGTATAGTATTAGCGTTCTCTGTTCTGCGCACCTAACAGAGATGGTTCTATGAATTGAGGCACTGCTCCAACCCTTAACACTGAGGCCTCCTGGCCCAGAATCTATCGTGTAGGCTTGATGGAATAAACAAAATAGCTTATGTTGTAAGTACGCTGTTGACTACAAACAACATTTGTTCATTTAAATGTGTCCTGAACCAAATTTAAAAACATCAATCTTTTTTAGGTGATGGTACTGGTTATTAGTGTTATTTTGGATAATAATTGTTTTCTTTAGAATGACTTATTTGCTGACAAAGGTGAGCTATTCAAATGTACACAGGAGATTATGAAATAAAATTATGTTCTGATTTAGGAAGACCATGGACTATAAAATATATGCAAAGAACTTCTCTTATTAAGTAGAGCTCTGCTAAGTTGAGAAGGTCTAAAGAAGACAGCAAGTTTTTGTGAATGAGCTGAATCTTTGCATTCATATAATAATTCACAGATATCTCCCTCTGTGGTTGCTTTATAAAAATGCTTTGAACAGTTGCATTTTTTATTATTATTGTTATTATCGGTAATATTTTTATTAACATCAATAAAAGAAAAGAAACACTTTGTTTGAAAACATGATTTCACTGATTTCTTTCACTTAGTTCTTAGTGTTACCTTTAGTTAGTAGTGTGGTGGTCTTACTAGTCTTCTAGTTGACCTGGTAGCAATAGCTGGCATTGCCATTTTGCAAAGTTTCCTCTTCCTTTTTAAAATTTTCTTTCTTCTTCATCACTGAACTGATAATGGGTCAGATTCTGTACAGCAAACAAGTGTGTTGGACTCACTTTCTACTTAGTTAATGGCTTGGTGAGACTCAGGCACTGTATGATTTCCTGGGTAATAGAGACAATTGAGCAACTTATTTGAGACTAAATGCAGGAGTTAGTCGAGTTGTGTAATATATTCTCTTATCTCCAAGTCCCGATACCAAGGGTTCTCTGCAATCCTCCCATCTCAATGGGCTAAGAGGAATTCTTGGTCATTTGCCTTGAGAAAATGATTTGCTTATTTACAAACATACATAATTTGCAAACCACCATAAGAAGAACATGTTACATCAAATCTAAGATGATTTATATTATAACCAGAGAAAATGAATTTATGTGGTAGAATCTTTAGTTTATATAACTTGGATCTATCCAGGAGACTTATTTGCATACTAGTTGCTTTGTAAATCTTTATTAAAGAATCAACAAACTTCTCGGTGAAATGAAAAAGGAAACGTTTTATCCTTTTTTTTTGTTTTTTTTTTACATTTTTTATTGATTCATAATCATTTTACAGTGTTGTGTCAAATTCCAGTGTTCAGCACAATTTTTCAGTCATTCATGGACATATACACACTCATTGTCACATTTTTTTTTGATTTATCATAACATTTTGTGTATATTTCCCTGTACTGGGGGGGGTAGAGGGTGGGAAGGGATAGACTGGGATTTCAAAATTGTAGAATAGATAAACAAGATTACACTGAAAAAGGAAACGTTTTAATTGGGTGTTACCAACGTTGAATAATCATGGGCACTGAATAGAGTCAATAAAGAGAGGCAAAGGGATGATCTGGTCATATGTGTGGATTCAGCAGAAGCCCCTGGCTGAGACAAAAGACAAGGAATTTCTCCCCATCCTGCTAAGATTTTAGGAGCCGTTTGAGGCAAGAAAGTCCACCACCAGAGACTTAAAATCTATTGCAAATGGATATCTGACTTTTATGTATTAAGCTGGCATAAGAAAATAACAGGCTTTTACTGAAAATTCCTTTCAATTAATGTCTGTCTCCTGGAGTTTTAAAGTTTTCATTTACTGCCTTTGATTAAATTGGGGCCTGGCAAGAAACAAATCATCTCTCTTGATCTTTGCCCCAAAATGTACCTGTTATGTAATTTGTTTCTGACTTCCTAGGGATTTCCTGAAAGTAGGTAATGTTAAGATTAGGGGGGTGGGTGGGAAGGATATTTTTATTTTTTGGATGAAAAAATGGAAGGTACTTGACCACGGAATACTTGACTAGTTTGGTCCCACGAAATCACTGGAGAGATTTCTCTTGTTTTCTTTTCACATACTTCCCTCACCGTCTCATATCTCTTTTTTCTTCCTAATTAGATACTGAATTTTTTTTCTTGCAGGTTGTGACTTCATATAATTCTATGACATATTATATAAACATAAACTTTAGTTATATCTGTGAAACTCCTGGCAAACTGTGTTAGTACCTATTAATATTTCTCACTCTAACTCATATATATAGTCTTATACATAATTCTTAAGTATATTTATATTTTTTAATAAAGCAGTCACTTTATTTTGTACTTTTTAGGGGGAGGTAATTAGTATATAGATTCTTATATATAACTATGTATATAATATGTAAAATTGTATTTATATATAATTATATTGTAGATAATTCTTATGTAGATGTAGTGTTTCCTAATAAGAGTGTCAATATTTTCCATCAGGTTCTCAAATGGGTCCAGAAATCAGAACAAAATTTTAAATAATTCTCATAGAAATTATGAGGAATCAATACATCACTCATCACTGTATGTTAGAAATGGAACAAATGCTATCTGCAATTGAAATGTAAGCTTGAAGAGCAGCATTAAATGTGCACACTTGGAAGGATGTAATCTTGAAGAAATAAAAAATTTCCCCAGCCAAAGCAAGACATAATGAAGCTATCAGAGATGTAGAAAAAGAATATGTCTTTTTTTTTTAGTGTTTCTATCCCTTCACTGTCCGAGAGAACACCAGAGAGCCTGGACTAAAGAACTTCATCCCTTAGATGCCAATGAAGAAACGAGTGTGAGCAGAATTCATAGACTAGACTCTGTAATTATTAAATGAACGTCATAATGCAAAAAAAGTCTGTCACTAAATAATTTCACCAATGATCAATCTTCTGAATAATACTAGTTTCTTGAACCTAGAGGAAGAAGCCAAGGACTGTTCCTACTGAGAATTCATAAAGGTTAACCTCATCTTGAGGTAACCAGGGATAGTCAGGCTCTCCAGGAAAAAGCCTGACATTTTGGGAGCTCCTTTTAAACTGCTAGATTCTCACCGAGCATAAGCTTCTTAAAGTAGTTTCATACGATTTAGCTAGCATCACTTGCTTGTGCTGTGTATCCACATAGATGTTCAACAAATATTTTTAAGAACCTACCACTGTGATTAGGTGTTAAGGATACGATATTGACTAAAACACACACACACACACATATATATATATATATATATATATATATATATATATATATATATATATCTCGTCTGTGAGCATGGCACTTATAGACTTTCCTTATCCATTTCTTTCCGTCCCTGTTAAAGAAAAAAGAAAAAGTATGATTATATTTAAATTGATTATTTTTCATCTAAAGGGTTGGTCAAAGAAATAACTACCTCAATTTTGTTTATACTGAATAGTACCTAGTTAAATACACTTTGATCGAAGAAATTAAAATAATAGCTTTAAATATTAAATTTGTATGGACTTTCCAACATGCAAGAACTATTTTTCTTCAGAATCAGCAACTGACAAAGCACAGGAACCCTAAAATATAATTTGGAATGTACATTATAAAATCTTTCTTTCATACAAATAGTTCCTAACCTACAGTGACTTCAGAAGGAAAAAACAGGAGTAATAATTGGTCCAAGTGAGTTCAGGTTAACAAAGATGTAATTACATATTTCAGTTGTTTAGCACACCATTAGCATTATTTAAGTAGACAGTTTTTATATTTATAAAATTATTTGAACTTTGAGTTTAAAGTTTAGAGAGAGAGATGACTGTTAAAAGACTGAATGATAAAATTAATGTCTTTCCCTTAATTATTTGAGTTCTTGGTGATTAAGATGATTATTATTTCATTGTTATTTTAAATGACTTCTATGATTTACTCATTGACCTAACAATATACAAAATATAAGATAACAGCATTTCAGATTGGATTCCAGTGAAAAATGATTCTGCATTAATAGCAATATTTACAGAAGAACTTTGACTCACATTTTTCTCTGCATAACATCACCTCCTTTACCAATGTAAGGATCACTGCCATTAATTTAAATCAAATTCTATTATATCATTTTTATTGGACTTCTTTTTTATTGGACTTCTTAAGTAAATAATTTAAAATATTTTATCTCATAAAATTTTAAAAAATATTTTACAGTACCTTACATTTACATTATATTTGCCATTTTTATTTTAACCATGACTCAACACTAATTGTGTGGTATGCTATTTCAAAAGTACCATTGCATATTCCTAAGCATCTCTATGGAGCTCATTCTGGTGAAGAGACGTTTATATTGTTCCAAACATACTCAGTCAACCTCGTTCAAGTCATTGAAAATCACTACTGTTAGAATATAATTCTATGAGCACTCTCTCTTTGTGTTCTTACTGAACTCTTTTAAATTCTCGATTTCTTCCTGAAGGATTACTGACCAAAAGAATTTATCTGGAGAGCATTTGTGTGTCTTCTGCATTCATTGTTCCTTCTGCCTGGTGCCTTGATTATCAGATAAATATTGGTTCCTGTCTTCCGTAAGCACCTCTCATTCTCTGCAGTATAATTTTATATTAAGGTTTAGAGACACCACAATTGAACAGCATAAATCTACTGATTATATCACTTAAGCTTTGACTTTCTGTTGCAGCCTGTGGGAAAGGAGGGCTTTCCCTATTTCACAGTCTAAATTTAAAATCTAGAAATATGACCAGATGTTCTCATTAGGCATTAAATGAATACCATACATGTATATCATTTCTTTCTTACACCTAATATGCTCTGCGATTTTAGTTTTAATTAAATATGAATTTTCTTACTTAGCTCATTCTCCTGATAGCTACACTAATGGTAATAATATTCTTAGTATTATCCAACGTCACTGAATTTTTATAGAGTCAATGTCTCACTGTGAAACCTCAACGAGAAATGTATGACATTTATGATCTCTTCACACAAAGTGAGAGCTCCTAAAATAAAACATTCCATTGAAAATTGAACCCTTCAAGGATTACTAGCATGGGAAAAATTCATAAGATTTATAAAATGTATATATTATGGTTCAGACCAAAGGAGAAGATTTGTCCATCTTCTCATAGGTATTCTTAAAATACTTTCTAAGTAGGAACATAATGACATAACGCTTGTTCAGGCTTCAGTAAGTCTGCAAGCTACAGTGTAAAGGCAACTCCAGTTTACTGAATCATCTCTAGTCATAAATTTTTTTCACAAAGTGCTTACAGAGCATCAGTCTTGTACCTAGACTAAACTAAATGTAAAAGACTCTGGATTAGTATGTATATAAGTGTGGCAAAAAGAATGCAGACCCTTTTTTTGTGACAAAAAAAGACCCCAGCAAAACATCTCTGAATGTATTGGAAAATTGTCAGAATACTGGTATTGAAGGAAAAGCTGAGTTAATAGGAAATGAAGCAAAAATTCAAACAAAATAACAACAAAAAAAAAACTGTTAAAAATGATCCTTTATTTGGCACTGAAACTAGGTTTTTAAATCCAGAAATAAAATAAATGTAAAAAAATGAGTCTTATTAAGGAATGATATATGTATCATTAGATGTATATTTATCTTGCAAGCTGTTTTTTAAAATCATCTTTGAGTGTATTGTTTGAAGTTTATATCAAATCTTTTTAAAGGATATATAGTGCTTTGGGTGTGCACCTGCCTACAATCTAATATCTAATACCTTGGGACCTATGCACTGCCATCTGGTGTTAGTGTAATCAAATTGCAATGGCAGCTCCTTAGACTAATATTTTAGATCCTAAGAGTTGAAATTGGAAAGTTAAATATGCATGGATAAAAGTTTGACGTTAAACATTTTCCTACCCTCAAAAGTATTGTGAGTTTAAGCAAAGACAGACAATTAAATTATTTTCTTGTAGTGCTTTAGAATGAGGCACCAGCTCAATAAAGTACCATTTATGTTACTGAAAGGTGGTGGCACAGTAAATCCTACTTCATTGCCAATAAACTGAAGATCAAAACAATCAACCAAGCTCCACTGGTAATAAATTGAAAGTCAGTGGAGCACAAAATGTATCACTGTTTGAATTAATTTTGGCACAAAATGAGTTGTTGAGTTTCCCCCTTTTCCTAAGGAAAATCAACTCCAAGCAAATAGTTAATAGACTGATAAAAGGTAAATTCAATGTGCTCACAGTATTCTGATGGAATTTGGAATTTTACCTTCGACTTTTGAGCACAATATAATCATTTGGACTCCATTTAACATGTGTTTTTGAAATATTTCCAAATTATTTCACAATAGTTTCATGATTAAATTGCATCTTGAAAAGTCTATTGGATTGCATATAGAATTATTTCACACATTTAGCGAAAGGCTCTTAAGGAACAGCAGTCAGTCCTATTATTGACTATAATCCATTGGGCTGATATTTTATGAATTAAGGTGATTTAAAATTACTAACGAAAGTGAAGTATTTCATAGGAAGTTGTTTAGATACCGAAGGAACTTATAGACCTACAATATGGCGTTGAATGATGGAATCTGATATTGTAAGCAAACTCTGGAAGTGTGGGAGTGAGAGAGCTAAGCCCACCCATGGTGTTGACCTAAATATTCCAATTAGGAATTGTAGAGAAGAGGCAAGATCATGGCTCCCCTACTACAGGTTATCACCAGACTCTAGTTGCTTCTATTCTCTTTTCTTCTGTCCACTTTGGACTAGTTTTTGAGCACTGTCATTTTGAGGCTGTCACATGGTTTAACTTTTACAATAGTAATTAACTGTAGCCATTGATGAGAAGGGCTCCATCTATGTTTAGATGATAATTTCCTGCAAGATCTAAAGTAATAAACACTTTGTTTTGTCTTCTGGATTATAAATCAATAAAGTTGCAGGACCAGTATTCATTATTTAGTATAATTTATAATATCTGATTAAATAACCTATAGAGAAGGTGTTATTTCTGTAATTTTATTCTGACACTGTTTGGCCACATCTCTTTTTCAAAGGCTTTATGAAAGTGTAGAGATTTCTAAGTAAATGACAAAATTCCTCATTGACGCAAGTTCCCTAGGTTCACAAATTCACATGTGACCATGTTTAAGGTTCATAAATGCACTATTGGAGTCATAAACTGTCTTTGTGCAACTCACTGAACCTAACGGAAGAACCATGAGTGTCTCAGAGGTTGTTTCATGACAGCACACTGCCTGGGTGAGACTCTCCAATTTAACTACGAGTTCAAGAAAGAGCCTCTAGCAATCAGTGAGAGTATTTTTTTTAAGTTTTCTTATTGTATCACTTTGGGAAATTAAGGCCGTCATTCAAACATTCTTACATATTACACTGAGAGATTTTACCACAGAAGTGCATAGCTTTCCACAGTAAAAAAAATTTTCATTCAATGCCTCCATTCAAAATGAGGTGATTAACTTGTTCAGGATCATCTGGTGGCAGTTCTCCTCAGTCACACAAAGTTTTCTTTTAATGACAAAACATCTTTGATGCTGTCACCTTCATTCTGAGGATATCTTAAACCATTAATACTACTTGATTTTTCATAATAAAGATCCATAACAGATATAATTTGGCCTCAAACTCATTTTTTTCTCATCATCTAAAGCTGAATCTGTTGCCTGTGAATCTTTGTCAAGCACAAAAGAGATTGCTATTGTTATATGAATCCACTTGAAATATTTATGATTATATTTCTTCATATCTACCAAGTTAAAACTGCTTCTTATTCCATGTGGGAGTTCACTTCCTTGGTTACGTAAGGAGGTGATTTAGTAACAAAAATGTTATCCTTACTGGAGATAGAAAGCAAGTTTTGCTCACTCACTGATAGTGGGTGCCACAATCAGTCATTAAAAAATCCCTACCAAGAGAATTCTATAAAGGAAATTCCTGGTTTCTTCAGAATCTGAGTGTTATGACCCAATAAAGTATGTAAAATGCCACAATCAGTCATTAAAAAATCCCTACCAAGAGAATTCTATAAAGGAAATTCCTGGTTTCTTCAGAATCTGAGTGTTATGACCCAATAAAGTATGTAAAATTTATCTGTACTTACAAGGTGGAAATAATTATTCAGGGGCTTTATAGACTTGATAAAATTACCCTTTAAAAATGAATCTGTACTTTTTTGTGTTGGTGATGATGATGATAATTGCTACCTAGGATAAGATGAATTTACCCTGCTAAAGTGTTAGGTGAGTTTCTCTATATTCAGTTTGACATGATTCTTAAGCAATAACTTTAACCAATCAATAAGCAAACATCCAGAGATCATATAAAAATAATCCTACTAATTGATAAATACTGATAAATATTGGTAGGTATAATTGTTTATAAGAACTATAGACATTTCGCAGAATTTCTGAACTGCCTATTTTGAGCAAAATAGGAAATTTTAAAGTGTACTTTAAATGGTATCCTTTCCAGTGTTTCATCATTTTTTTTTAATTTTAAACTTTAATTTATCAAATTGGAAATGTTTTAAGGGGAATAAAAATGGTTCAAATGAGTCTAGCAAGTAATGCTAATAGTGCATTAGAGAAAAGATTAAATTGACTACTATTGAAATGAAAGCCTAAAATGAATGCCATTGAACAAAGAACAATGAAAAATGAGGAAGGAAATTAGAAATGAGATAAAGAGCAAAATGTGATAAGGTTAATCTAATGAAATACTTGATTTGAATAACCAAGAAGATGTAATCAATGTGGAAGGGCACAAAATAGCAAAACAGTGTTATAACAGTAAATATTGCTACAAATTTACATACTATTTTTATAGCACACTTGCTTGGCATTTCCATCTGACAGAGAAAATGTGTATCATATTCTACAGGCCACCAACAAATCACTTTGTCAGACTCTACTTGTACATTCCTAAGCCTGCATTTGATCTCTTAGCTCTTTCCAGAGTGTCAACACTGTACTCTTTAAGTGTCCTGCTTGAACAACAAATAAATGTTCTTACAAAGAAAATATAAGTTAATTCAATTCTTTAAATTTTGTAAGTACCCATTCAAATCTGCTGGCATGACATATGTTACCCCAGGTACAGTTGATTGTACACATCTTATACTGATTACAAGCATAAATGTATACAATTATAAATAGTGTTCTTTTTTATTGGAGTACAGTTGATTTACAGCATTGTGTTAATTTCTGGTGTACAACATAGTGATTCAGTTATAATATATATTCTTCATTATAGGTACAAGATATTGAATATAATTCCCTTTGCTATACATTAGGATCTTGTTGTTTATCTATTTTATATACAGTAGTTTGTATCTGCTAATCTCAAACTCCTCATTTATCCCTCCCTGCTCCTTTCCCCTCTGGCAACCCTAAGTTTGTTTTCTGTATCTGTGAGTCTCTTTTTGTTTTGTAAATAAGTTCATTTGTATCATTTTTTTAGAGTCCACAAATAAGTGATATCATGTGATATTTGTCTTTGTCTGACTTACTTCACTTAGTATGATAATCTCTAGGTCATTTATGTTCCTACAGATGGATTTATTTTACTTTTTATGACTGAGTAGTATTTCACTGTATATAAATGGTATTCTTCAGTGCTTTGGTAGCACATTTCAATTCCTCCTCACCTAAGATCTGTTAATAGGATATGATAGCATACCCTAACAAAAGCATTTATGGAAAAATCCTCCATTCTCCAAATGCCTTTCTCCCAGGTTTACTAGATCCTCTTTCTTGTATTTTAATACAGTGTAGGTCCAAAGATGAGATGTGTTTTTTTTTTTAATTTAGTATCATTATTGGCAAGAATCACTTAGTCATGTCATCTGCCATTGTTGTTTATGCTGTGAATGCTACAAGTTAGCTTTAGGCATGATTTTGGCATGACATTTATATAATATGATATAACAGTATTTCAAAGTTATCATTATTACATTATTTCATACCTGTATTCATGATCAATATAATGTGCTCTCCATTTGGATAAGTCCCCCTCAATAATTTTTAAAAGGGTCTCTTTTAGTTTGATTAAGTATAGTTCATATTCCAGTAGCCTCAAGATTTCTTGGAATCATATAAAATAAACATTTTAAATTAAATTAAATTAATCCACTCTGTCATTATGTATCTCATCCACTGGATACATACAAATATTTACACACACACACACACACACACACACTTACTCATATTCTAGAGGAGAAGATGAGATAAACAAATGAAAAACTGGGCAGATGAATGAAAAATTCAGGAATGACACTAAAACGGAGTGATATGATAGTGATTGGACAGAAAGTAATTTAAACTAAATGGCAAAGAAAGCTTTTTGGGAGAAGGTGCCATTTTGTTAAGACTGGTATCCTACTAAGAGGCAAGTAAGACAAAAATCTGATGACAAAGCATTTCAGATTAAACAAACAAATTATGTGAATATGTAAATAAAAATAAATATTTAAGCAAGGAATTAAATAAATACAATGTAAATAGTTTAAAATAAGAGTTGATTTCATTCTTTGGTACTTAAACTATTTTACAAGGTACTTGTTTTTCAACCCATCTGGAAATGTTCTGTGAATCTATACTGTCTGGCTATGGTAAAGGTAAGTTAGCTCTCAATGTTCAGATGACAGTCTGCCCTCCAATTTCTGATTTTGGTCTTAAAAGCTGTGATTGTTCCCATCTTTGTGTACTTGTTCAGGTGGGACTGTCATGTCACCACTTCTCTACTGTCTCTCCAGGTTGCACTAAACCTGAAGTGTCTCCAGGAGCACACACAGCCGAAGAACTTCACCAGTATCACAGCCTTAGCCTCAAGTAATCACCATTGTAGCAGACACTCTGCTGCAGTTACTTGCATCCACCGAAAGATATTTTATGGAATAAGATACAAAATCCTGAACAAATTATTAGCAAATATATAAAAGAAATATATAAACAAAATGCATCCTGATCAAGGGAGAATCATCTAACAAATAGAAGTTTATTTCAACACTTGATGATGGATAGATGTACTTCACTATAACAACACATGGGGGATATAATTATTCCAATAATTACAGAAAAAGTGTCTGCTGTATACTTCAGAATATATCCTGAAATATATCTGTCTTGAAAGTAGTCACCTGAGCAAGATTGTCAGATATTAGACCAAAGTGTCACACTGTATCTAATGACAAGACAAAAAGACACCATAATCTTCAAGCATAGTATTTTTCATATATTGGGGAAACAAATATTTATCACTTGTTAATAACTGAATGCTTATATTAATTTTGGTAGCTTATTCTTTTTCTGTGACTCCTAAGAAATAATTAAATACTATTTTCTTCTCTTTCCCTCTGTGGTCTAATAGTATTGAATGTTATCTTAACCAACAAATCAAAATTAGAAAATTGTCCAACCTCAAAAGCAAAGTAAAAGAAAAGAAATACAAAAAAAGGACTGTGCCCAACAAATCCGAATCTCTATTGAAAGCCTATAATGGAAACCAATTTTAGCTATGAATCCCTTTAAACAGAAGTTACAGTACATGTAATTGTTCTGTACCAAACCTCCTTTTAAATTTATTTTCCCTTTAAATATAATGTGTTTTACTGCAAACTATACAAGCCTAACAATGGGCTCAAAATGAAAGTACTATTTTACGGTGATATGTACCTATAATAATATTCAGTATAAAATGTGCAAGACATTCAATGCTGTGATTTGTTTGAATGATGGTAAGCACTCTTTTATAGCAATAAAATATAGATCTATAGTGTACAATTTTGGTTATTTGCCTTCCAGATTAACAGACACTAGAAAAGAGTTCTTGCCCTAGTAAGTCTTATTAACATTAAGAGAGCGAGAAAGACAAAGAGAGGCCTCTTGCTTCAGAATAGAAATTGTCTTATGTCCTTACATTAGAATAAATTGTGCAATATATCAAATAGGCATATTATTCAATTCATGAAAGATTTCTAAGATCACAATAGACTGAATTGTGGGGAATAAATTATCAGAAGTAATTTAAATTACATCAAAATGTGTATTTCTCATCCTAAACTATTTTTATTCTAAACTAGTAACTCATATATAGCTTGTTAAAAAGAGAAAAAAGAGCTGTCAGTGTTTTGTAGCTGCCATTTCCTTAAGGGATTAGGTTTAGTGCTAAAAAAGCTAGTTTGCTAAAATTTCTAATTTAAACTTTTGAACAACCATATAGTTGTTAGGAGAACTTTGCTTTTTTACCATTTCTATCTGCAGTGTTAATCACAATTCTGGGACTCTCAACAGTTAAACCTGCCAAGGTCTATCAGTTTGTGAAGTAACTGAAGGTGACAGTAAGGAGATTTTCTCAGAAAATACTTGCTGATAAATTGAAATTTTCTAGGATCTTTTAGCAAACTTAACATGCATCTCTCCAAGAATGTCTGCATATATGCAAAAAATGTAGATATATATGATATTTAGATTTAATGACATAATAGTATGAAAAGCACTGTTTTAATATTACTCACAGTCAAATCAATCAACAGCAACCACAAAATGATGTGCTCTCTTTATAGGATTTACAATAAAAGTAAATCTTCAATTTTGGCACCTTTGTATTTTGTAAGTACCAAACTCCCCTGTATATTTTCAGAAGGATAAAGCATTTATTTGTGGCTTTTATCTATATATAGACATCCTTAAACATATACTAAAACTAAGTATATCTTTTTACTGAATCTTAAGATTTCATCCTTTTTTGATGGAATGTTATTACCAGTTTATGATAAAAGGTCACGTTTGAGTTTCCGTGATCTGGTGTTCTGATCTAGCATTCAAAGACACCATCTGCCAGCTCTGTGGTCCATTAGAAAAACTGAAGAAAACAATGAAGTAAGAAATGGAGAAGTAGGTTTCTCTAGGTGGTGTCTGTATCCAAAATATAATGCCCCAATGGATGGAAGCAGCAGTGAGCAGTGTAAATCAGTTAGGAAAATGAGGAGTTAAAGAAAAGTTTGAATGGAGAGAACTGTATCTAGGCTATTGTTTCCTCCAAGGTCAAAGATTCATTCAACCTCTGAAAAATACCAGTATTATGATGAATTTTGAGAAAAATTTTTACATTTTCAAAACACCTCAGTTTGGCAAATAAGGGAGACAATAAACTAAAAAATTTATATCTAAGTGCCCTGAAGTCTTGCTATAATATGACCTACTATAAGATGAATTTCTGTCTGAGGTATCTCATGCTTCCTCCAAGGGAATTCATTAGAGTAAGCAGTGAAAGACTAGAGTTGTAACATTTTTTTAACCTATAACAGAGTAATGTGGTGTTGACTATGTTGTAAACCCCAGTGTCCTTTCTGAAAAAGAGAATATAAGATCGGGGACATTTTTTACATTATAGTCAAAAGGAGTATTTGTAAGATCACCATAAAAGATTTTGTTTGATCATATATTTTTTCCTTATCCACTGGCCACATCAAATATTTTCAGTTGCTACATGTAGTTTGCAGAACATAAAAAACCTTCATGAATATCCTTAATGAAGGCATCTTTATTAATAAAGCGAAACAAAAAATGAAGAAAACAATCCACCTTTTGTGAGTCAAACTCACGTTCTCAGTTACTCTCAAATCTTCAATGAATGGGGTGAATTCAGACGTATAAGGTGGACTGTTGTCCCAGCAATATGTAGAGTTAACAAGAATACTTTCTTACTGCAAATCCCAATACCAAATATGTAATACCTGAAATGTGTACAGGAATGGAACATGAGAAGGAAATACCGTCACAATAGTATCAGGCTTTCTCTTATGTAAAATAAGAAAAATAAGTCAATTCCTATTAATATTGCTAAATGACAGAAAGACAAAGTCACGTGCAGGTTACGTAACTGCCTAAATCCATATACAAATAAAATAAATAATTGAGTAGGAAAAATGTTATTTTTCCGTTGTTTCACTATGTAATCAAAGTCAGAGATCATGACTTCTCTCCTGATGACACTTTCTTAGATTCACCGCCATCCTGGACCAGCAGTGGCCTTGCCTCTTTCCCGACACTCACCTTGGCTGTGTAACTAGTTAGGCAGTCCCCATAACGAAAAACGTGTGATCACTTTCAAATTTCTCCCACCATGAAAGGAATCATCCTTCTGCACCTGTTCCCTAGATTTTATTTTATTTTTTCATTCTTCTTCAGAAAAGTGAAGTAAAACGTTATCTCCTTCATTTATTTGCAAGGAACTCCATGACTGAAGAAATGTCAGGTCCTGGTTTGTACTCTTACGCTTTCAGGATGAAATGCATAAATTGGTAGATATTTTTCATGTTTTCCTACCTGAGACGCTACCAGATGGTACCGTGCTAGTCTCGGGTTGATCATTATGTGAGAGACCTGGGCTCGCAGCCAGACCAACACGCCATTGACTGAGAGAAAGCAATGTGGTGCTGAACCGAACATAGTAATCACAAGTGGCGCTTTTGTAATTTAAACCGGCATCTGCTTTCAACACGTCATGTTTCTCTGCCATATAGATTTTTTTCTGATTTGATCTAGTTATGAAACCGAACTTAAGAGGATAATTAAAAAGACGTTTACCTGAGATACAGACATCAGACACACATATATCTACATAGATGATATAAAGACCTGCCGATACAGACGTCAGCTACTCCCATATATGTGTGTATTTCTCACTCACGTCCTATGCTCTTCCGCATCCGCACGCATCTGCATTAGAATACAAAAAAGGCTGCGCATCTCTGTCTCCCTGTTTGTCTGCGTGTGTGTTTCCTAAGCCTGTCTCGAAGTTTCCTGTGAGGGAGGTTATTCTATTTACCTCGGAAGCCCCTGCTTGACAAAGTCATCAACTAAACAGCACAGGGCTGAATACCAGGCTTTCGGATACGGGTTTCTTTTATTTGCTTTGGGAACAACTTGTCCAGAAACAACTTCTCATTTGAAGTTTCAAGGAAGTGCAAATGTTTGTATTTTAGTAAGCAAAAAGAAAACCCAGGAAAACCCCTCGTTTTTCCTTCCTCCCTCCTTCTCTTTTCTTTCCTTCTTTCTTTTTCTTTCTTCCCTTCCTTCCTTCTTTCTTCGCTTCCTTCTTCTTTTTCTTTCTCTTTCTTCCTTTTTCCTTTTTCTTTTTTTTGGTTTGAAAAGACTCTCTGTGATATCTCTGATTCTTTTTGCTTGTATGTGCATCCATCGTATGCATCGTAATTGTTATCCAAATCTCAGGAGGAACAGGCTTCATTGATTTTGTTTTGTATCTTTCTACTCTTCCATCCCTTCATCTTCTAGTCTTTCTTGAATTTTTAACCATCAAGGACACAGTCATGAGAACACCTCTAGGGTTTTATGTAGTAACTTGTAAGCAGATTTTATAGCTCATGGAAGACGTTTACCAAGAAGGAAAGCATCACAAGAGAATTTTAACTTTATGTTGGCTAGTTCATTATGTCGAGTTCCTTTGCTTTGCAAAACATTATGTAAACTGTTTGTTTAGCCTGGTAGGACTTAAATTTCTTAGGTACACATTTTTTTAATTACCTTCTTAAACTCAGTTTCGTAACTAGATCAAATCAGGAAAAAAAATGCCTTCTTGAAGCTTTACAGAGGGCACAAAAATCACTAGCAGTAAGAAGGACTTAATATTTACATGGTAATATAAGTACAGTTTAACAAGGCAATTAATCTTTATGTAAGCAGAGTTCATTTCAAAGACTTTAAACTTGTAAGGGCTGATTGCAAGAGCAAATTAGGTAGGCTTATTTTTTAGGGTCTGGGCTACTATTTGTTTCTACCTGAGGTAAGTTAAATTACTAGCTGTTTTACATACAAATCCTTCTATCACATACATATATAGTATATATTCTGTGCACTCAATTATATGTGTGTCTTTATAGAAATAGATATTTTCACTTCTTACTCTGCTCCAGTCACTTGACATTTTTGGTTATGAAATAGGAAATATATTATTATATATTAAAATACCTTTATACATGTAAGATAACTTTTATCTAGGTAGGTTTTTTAAAAGAATCTTTTTAAAATGTGCATTGTCTGAAGAACTTTCATATATTTTAATTAAGGCTTCAGGCTATGCAATAAACTGATGAGATTCTTTCCAGAAAATGAAAAATTACATTACCTTCAAGATATAAAATTGGAATTGTAAACCCTAAAATACAAAGCTAAATGAAAACATATCCATATTTTTGTTAAATATCAGTTAAAAGCTTTATTATCTGGTACTTGGAAGACCTGGCATGCATTTTCTAGAATTATTGTTTCCACATATTTCTGCTTTTAGCAGGAAAAAAAAAGGCTATTTTGGAAGCATTATTTTAGCGTTTACACACTGATTAACAAAGAATTGGGGAATTGCTTTTGCTTCCCCATTTCTGTTTAAAGACAAAACAAAAATAGTTGTTCAGGTAATATTCCAAGTAGGCAAGGAAGTAGGAAAATCCAACATTGTCATCTTACACAAAACCACTAAGATGTGTTCATTCTTATGTATGATAATTTCTGCAAAGAAAAAGTGCTATAAAACACAATGGAAGAAGAATATGGGAAAATATTGATTTGAGAACTTTTGGGAAATTGGAAGAGCATGATGCTACTTTTCACTATGATAAATTTCTTTAATGTTTTCACATTGCTTGGGTAACTAATACTAATATACTAATATGGTTAGTACCCCAAAATAAAATAAAATGTGTGGTTAGTGTCATTCTTATTATCAGAATTTAATAGATGAGCAAACATGAAACTGAAAGGCCATAAACCTCTCAGAACCCTTCAGCTAGCAAGTGGAATAGCCATGATGAGAACCCTGGCTATTTATTTTTCCTTGTTTCCAAATCCTGCATTCTTCTCAGCCTTCCATAAGACATTTAGAGCTTTCATCTGAATTTATAAATAATCTTATGAAATATTCATTTTGTTTTTAAAATAGCATGGCATATACATTTTATAAATGAAGGTCTAAAACCACTCAAATATTGGCCTATTTCAAAACACTTTTTAGTGGTGAAGCCCCTAAATATTGCATATGAATGTTTACTTTTTGCATGACCAATTGTCTATGTATTGTTATTTTATTTGAGTGAAATCTTCATGAAGGAAATTACTAGATATAATCTTTCTTAGATACTCTTAAGTACTTACAATATTTCCCTTTTTATTATTAACCAATAAGTATATTTGATTGAATATGCATGGTAAAAAAATGATATTTTAATATAATCCCTCTTTATCATGAGACTTTATACTGTACCAATCCGTAATAGTGCATCTAAACCTATATAAAATATGTAGCGGAGTTTTTGGCTTCCTTGGAAGTACAAATGCTATCTTTTTACAATGACCAAGTCAAATGAAATAAGATCAACAATGGCAAAAAAAAAAAAAAACTCTTAAATTTACTTTTGATCAAAAAGACCAAGAAAAAATAAAACAGATTGCACCATAGTTTCAAAGAACTATAAACTTTTTACTGTACAGAAATATGGTCTTAGACATGGAATTTATAATAACATTGATTATCATTCTCAGATTCCATTTACTGTTCTTTCTACAGTAATCTGAAAATTACTTTCTAATTCTTTAGATTAAAAATAAAGGAACAAGAGTAGGACTAAATATAAATAGTAACAAAGGCATATGTTGTACTTCTTCAAGAGGACTGCACATCTCTAAAGGCAAAATAAAATCCTAACCACCTGGCCAGAGCACTCAGAGTGATGGAGTGCCCAGTAAGGTGAGGACCAGGACCAGGCATGTGTGATTCTCTCCAAGACCAGCTCCCTTCCATGGTTTATCAGCTTTTCTGATTCTAAACCACTCACTCATCCCATTCCCCACTTTCCTTAGAGCTGAATTTCCCCTGCCCTTCTCATACTTGCTTTCTTTCTATTCAATACATTTATTCTTAAACTAATGTTGGAGGCTACCACTGCTAGACCATCCAGCCTATCATATATTTGACTTACTAAAGTTGATATACATATGGTTGTTTCTGTCACAACAACTTACTTGCTAAACCTCTATTGAGCTGAATGTTTCCAGCATAGTTATTTCTGAGGAAACACTCAAAATTCAAAGTCAGTTTAATTTTGGCTGTTAAAAAAAAAAGTGTGTCTATGTGTTGATAAGTTTCAACATCAAATGATGATAAAAATAACTGACATATTAACTTCTAAAAGCTTCTTTCAGTCATAGGACCCGTGCTTGAAAATCATGTGCAAGATCGAGTCATATTTCCATGTTTTATTTCAACGGGTTTGGAGTGGAGGAAAGGTGTGAAATTCAAGAGGAGATATGTTAAAAGATCAACCTACAGGGAAGAGGAAGCAACAATGCAAAGTCAAGATCATCCGATGAACAGCCTTGGAAAGCCCATCTAGAGTTACAGTTTCTGTGCTTTCATTTTCATCCTTCTTCCAAATGTCATTACAATAGCAGCATATTGTCCTTAGAATCACAGAAACAAGAACTTTTTGGATCTTAGGAAAGTATACTATTTTACTGGCAATTAGAATAAAATTCTGAGAGGTCTCCAGGGTTACCATGTTAGTTATTGGCACATCTTGCAGAGTCAGACCCAGAACGCAAGTTCAATGTCCTTCTCATTATGACACAGTCTTTCTATATAATTCAAGCTTGTTTTTGTAAAAAAGTTCTTTTGTAATAAATAATTGTCTCAATTCCATTCTACCTGTAAGAGGTAGAGTGTTTTCTGAAAAAAACTATTTTAGATTTAGATATGTTTATTGTGAGATTTCTATGCAGGAATATTTAACAGTAATTTAAGTAGACCATTTTAATTTCATAATTGGGATCTGGTCCCAAAGTCCTTAACAAATTGGAAATCAAAAACACTAATAATGATGTTTGGGGATAGAGTTAGCATACAGGGGCTAGAATAAAGTCCTAAGATACTCTTCTTTTCATTATTATTTTGTGCCTCTAAATCCTTAGGACCTAGAAGAATGTTTGGTAAAATGTTGAATTAATGAATGAAATAACAGTAATCTTTTATAAAAGGAAGAATTAGAAAATGGAGATAAGTAAGAAGAGATAAATGGCAAAAGAACACCAGAAGAACTTAGTGACAAGAGAATCCAAAAGAAGAAAGGAATTCAAGGAGTAAACCAGCAAAACAAAATGCTACTGAAGACAAGCATGGTGAACTTGAATAAATTAATTATGTTAGAAATATGGACCTCCAGAATCCTTAACAACATGGGTTTGGAAAAGATGGAGAGGATAAAAACAAGAGTATAGAAACAAGGTAAAATCCTGCTGTCAAGATATTCATAGTCTAATGGGTATGGGAGAAAAAGAAATAATTTATTAGAATGGATTGAAGCAATGCTACAACAGAAAAAAATCACAGTGCATTCTAGAAGCCCTTGGGTCACAGGAGGGCTTCTTGAAGAAAGTCAAGCATTCTTGAGTCTTAAGAACCAGAGGGATAAACTACACAGAGTGGCACAGTTGTAGATGAGCTGTGGGAATGGTTATTAGTGCATTTCCAATAGTAAAGGTACACATACAAAAATAAAAATGAAATGAAGGTAGACTTAGAGAACTCAAGTGTTTCCTCAAGGTTCTAATTTGCATTATCAATCATAGCACCAAGAACTGCCTGGCTTCCTTTCTTGCCCCTCACTTTTTCAGTCTAGTCCAATATATTTGATTGAAAATAAAAATGCAAAATTCATTCCTAAAGTTTCCAGCTAACTTTTCACAGAAGCTAATGCTTTTTAAAGGATCTAAATGAACATTTCCTTTATATAGAAAGGAAATGACATTAAAAGAGGATTGGTGTCTTCCTGACTCATAAAAATAAGTGAAAAGGAAGACATACCCTTTTCAGCCTCTTGATACATAGACTTATAAAATCAAACAAAAATAATGATTGTAATGGTAGAAAAGAAACACATCCTAAAGTAACAGTTACACATTTTAGGAGTAGTTATTTTTAAATTATAGTATTTTCATTCATCTATTACAGTTTGTGATAAACTGTTTCTCCATCAGTTTATAGCAACCTGCTCAAAACAGAAAATTGGAGAGTGACTCATAGTTATGAGAAAGAGAGTCATCTTAGCAACAGTATCATTATTATAGAATTGTGGGGATACAACAGTGGAATGATCTTGCATTTATTTTGTGGTGAAGTAGTGAAGAAAATTATGTAAAATCGTAAGATGTTAATGGGTGTAGAGAAATGGACAAATACATCTCTAGCAGAAAATAACAGAAATGTAAGTGCTACTTGGGAATATAATCAGCAAATATCATTGAAGTAGGGTACTTATAAAAATATGTAGCTAGCCAAAAAACTGTATTATACAGCTAGATCTCTTGGGCATATATTTAAGTTTTCTTCATATATTGAATTTGATACTAGAGTTACTTATAACTGAGACTTTAAAGATGGTGTACTTTACATAAATTCAATAAGTATATCTAGTTTTTCTGTCCATCAACAGTGCATTGTTTAAGAAAGGTAAATATTCAACTGCATTTACAAGGAAAAGCTTTGTGTGAAATCTTAAAAGATAAAACAGAAATGCATATCTTTAAGTATCTAAGCACAGAAATGAGAAATTATGCAACTCATGTCCTAAATCAGTCACAAATTACTATATTATTTTCCATTCCAATCTGACATTTACCAAAAATCCAATATTCTAGGATCAAACATTTATTTTAGAATACCTAATGTATATAGTACTTTACAAAGCAATATCACAAAAGTCAAACTCAATTCTCAAGGAAATTTACATGTGGCCAGTGAAATAGAACACTCATCTCTAATAGACATGGTTGTCTGCAGGTAATGAGTTTGGATTTCAACTTTTGAAAGATGAATGGAAGACTTAAAACTTAGAAAATATTTGATGGAGAATAACAGCAAATAAAACAGTAAGTCATATTACTGCAAATATCAAGGACAAAAATTACACAGGAATGAATAGTGGTATTAAATTTAATATTTTAGAAAATTTGAGAGACATAGATCATGAAAAGACATGAAAAAAATCATGGATATAATGTCTGAGAATTTCAGTTAACTATGAATTGTATAATATGATCTGCAAAGTACTAAAATTGCTATATATGCATATTATCCTAATGTCAGTGAAACAAATTAAATACTTGATATTTTGAAGGAAGATAATTATACAATAGTATTATTCAGTGGTCAGATCTCATATAGAGTAACAGGTCCACTTCTAGGCAACAGATTTTTAAAATGATTTTAAATACTCTAAAACATTAAAGTTAATCATTGATTTGAATTATATGCTTTTCACTAAACTAGGTTCATTTGACTAGTTACAAAAATACATAAAATAAAATCCTTATTAAAGAACTGTCATGATTGCGGTGGTGGTTTGATAAGTGTATATATCTATCAAAATTCACCAAATTGTGTAACTGAAATATGTATAGTTTATTATACAGAAATTATACTACAATAAAGTTTTTTTAAAAAAATAACTATCACATGTGAGATGACACATTCATAGACAAATAACTCTTAAGCATGTGAGAAATGATATAAAGAGTATATACACCAGGGGTGAATGTAGTTGACTTAGGAAAACACACTTCACATAAAGTAAGTGAAGGTGCTACTGTTACTGGACTCAGCCTTCAATCTAGTATATTCTTTACTGCCTTGGATAACATAACAAGGACAAAGGTTTGTTGGTATTACACAGTCTTAATAAAGGCAATGACCCCATAATGTTGATAGCATTCAGGGAGCAGGCAATGCGAACACATCATATCTACACAAAGGAAAAGTTTTCACTGATAATTACATGGGTTATATGAGTGCACTGCATTATGCTCAGTTCAAAACTACTTTCCTTCCATCAAAGTGAAAACTTACTTATTAAAAAAAAATCAGAAGTGATTAGAAACATCATCATACCTACGAAAGCTTTGTCCCCAATTTGTGACTGTTTATTCACAATAATTTCATCCAGTCTGTAATTTATATCTTGTGTAATCTTAGTATCTTGAAGCATATTATCTAAACATGAGAATTCTAAAAGTCCTTATTTGTCAACCCTTGTTACGAAAAAAACATTGCCTTCTTGTCGTACAAGATCAAGCAAATAGAACAATTTCATATATACATCAGTTTTATAGAACTATACACAAAGCATAAAGGTATTTAAAACAAAAAAGGAAATTCAAAAAGATATGTGATAATATTACTTTATGAGACGAGTAAAAAGAAATGGGACAAAAGCAAAGCAAGTGAGTCAGTAACACTGTCCTCTTAGCTGGGCTCCCAGTGTAGTTCATCCTCATCCAAGTGCATGCACTTTATTTTAGAATCTTTGCCAATTGAGGAAATTGCTGACAGTCATCCCCTCTTATCCATGGTTTTGCTTCTAGCGACTTCAACTACCCAAGGTTGACCATGGTCGGGAAATATTAAAGAGAAAATTCAAGAAATGAGCAATTCATGTTTTAAATTGCACATAATTCTAAGCTGTTTGATGAAATCTTGTGGCCCACCTGCTCTGCCCCACCTGGGATGTGAATCACCCCTTTGTCCGGTATATCCTCACTGTATACTCCATCCACCCAGAAGTCACTTAGTAGTCACCTCAGTTATCAGATAGACTATCTTGGCATCACAGAGCTTGTGTTCAAGTAACCCTTATTTTACTTAATAATGGTCCCAGAGCACAAAAGTAGTGATGGTGGCAATTTTGATATTCTCTTACTGTGTATAATTTACAAATTAAACTTTATCATAATATGTATGTATAGGCAAAAACCGTATATATAGGAATCAGTACCACACAAAGTTTCAGGCATTGATTCGGAGTCTTGGAACATATTACCCATGGATAAGGGGGAACTATTGTATATTTAAACTATTAAACACTTAGTCACAACTTGATACTTTTTTTCGAATATTTGAAGATGTCCATCTTAACAAGTAATGTTGACATATTTCATGATGGTAGATAGACCAACAACAACAATAACAAAAAAACATTGAGAAAATTGCTTAGAGGCAGCTGCTAAGTTTTTATAAGATAGAATATAAGAATAATTATAATTGTTTTACCAAAGATTTCCCTTTTTTAACCCTCAGAAACAATGAGCAACTGGAAGTATTCAAACCTGTGTGGTATGCTTATATATCAGAGTGGTTTAGAAGATATTTCCAAATTGAGTCAAAAGGCATCCTTTAAGACAGTATTTCATACAGAAAATCTATGATTCTCTAGATACTGAATGAAAGAAAGCAAGCAATCAACTTATTTTTTTCTTTACCAGTTTCTCACTATTTTTAGAAACAGATTTACAATATTATCTATATTATTATTGCTCTTTTTTAAGTATGATGAATCTACATTTTTACTAACTCAACCTGACTAGAATTTATTTCAACTCAGTAAGGTGGGTCTAAAAATTATGTACAACAGATGAATAAAGAGTTGTTAAAGAAAATTAATGAAAGCATAAACTGCCAGTGAATAGTCCTATCATTTGGGAAGGTTATTTCTCGCAAGAGTGCTGTTGTAACTGTTAGCATCGTGGTCATAGAAAGAGCCCTGACTCTACCCATTAACCAGCTAAGAGACCTAGGACAAGCTTCATAGCCCTGGATGGCTCAATTCTTTCATCTGTGACTGAGAGGATTTACTCAAGATGATCTTGAAGATGATTCCAATCTTGATGTCTTAATTATGTCAGGGGCCACATAGAACCATATCAAGAGGTGAATATCATTTATTGATTTTGGCAACTTGATCTTAAATAATGAATTACATTAAAAACTTCTCAGGTGGCAATCTTTTTCATATTATCAAAATAGCTGAGATTACAACTTTAAAAATAATGTGTTTCAATTTTGTTTATAGGCTTTGTGGGGGGAAAAGCATTTCATGACAAGAGGTTATAAGCAATACAGCCATTTTTATAGAAACACAGATATAAAGTTACATATTTTTAGATATCTTCCACCTGACCTCAGCCAAAAATGTCTTTATCACCTACAATTATCTTTGGAATTAAATCTTTTGAGAGATGAATGCTCTAGACTATTTAATGCTTCATCAGGTTTAGATACTTATAACTTGTAGAAAGTTAAAATGTTTTTCCTTTTGTTTCATATTCATTCCTTCTTCATTGTTGCTTTTGAAACAGACACTTGAAATACAAAAAAGATGTTAATGATCATCTAGCTCAGTTTTGGCACAGGACCACACTTTATTTTATTTTATTTTATTTTATTTTATTTTATTTTATTTTATTTTATTTTATTGCCTTCCTCCCATCAATGGGTGATAGCTAGAAGGCTTGCTCTGGAAGCTTTGAGAATTGATTTTGGACCCTCCATACTAGCCCATTTGCCAGCTGAGTACCCCTGAGTGACTTCCATCAACGCGTCATGAAGGAGAAGAATCACTCATTTGAATGCTACCAAATTATTGATTCATAAAATTACTAAATATAACACAAGAATTATTGTTTCAGGCAATTAAGTTTGTAAAGGATTTTTTTTTCTTAATGCATCAATAGGTAAATAGAATTTGGTACCTGGAATTGAGGTGCTAACATCACAAAATCTAAAATGAGTGACTTTGGTTTGGGGACAGGACAGCAGGCAAAAGATGATGAGCCTTGAAGTGACTGGTATAGAGGACTTGAAGGAGGTTGAAGAAAAAATTATACAGAAAGCTGGCAGAAAGTTTGGTAATACTGCCACCTGAGGTAACCTGAGAAATATAAAATGTACTTAATGAACTTGATAATCTAGCTAAGACGATTTCTGGGCAAAGTTTTGAAGGTGCCACCCTGTTTCTTCCAGCTGTCTACTGAAATGGGAGAAAAGAGAGATGAACTAAATAATCAACGGTTAAGACACTACAGACTGAGTGTAAAAGACTTTGGACTACCTTGTGAAGCAGGAGTTCTCCTCAAAGTAAGAGACAATCTCAAGGTAAAGATCAAATTTGAGGCACTCCCAGGAGAACACAGGCTCAGTGAATCCAGGCTGCAAGAAAAAATCTAAGAAAACTGGATTTTTTGGAAACTAGATGTTATGGGAAAAGGAAGAAAGGACTGGGAAGTTGTCAGAGGACAGATCCAAAGTCAGGAGCCATGTAGAATTCTACTCAGAGATCAAGAGTGAAACTTAATTAGAAAAATAAAAGCATCTGCCAAATTATATTTAAGAATTGCTAGGACAGTAATTGTTATGTGTGTCTCATTTTTGTCCTTATGGAACTGGAGTGTTTACTCTAGTTATCCTCTGCCTGTCTAATCTTTGACATTAGGTGAGTGTGGGATAGATAATTTGTCTCTTAGTTTCATCATCGAGTGACTTCCATTCTGCCACATGGAATAGTAGAATTATCCAGCTGAGCTCAGCTGGATGTCCTGACCAGAAAAAATTGTAGAATACAATAGAGTGATTGTAGGATTTTTACCACTAAGTTTTATGGTCATTTGTTCCACTGCAATAGATAACTGGGACACCAACATTCCCTTTTATAAGACAAATCTTTAACCAAAAAATGATGGCAAGGAGAAATGAAGTAATTTGCACACATTCATGCAATGATATGGGGGAGGATGGGGATGCAAAACCAAGACCCATGTCTTTCTCTTATTCCCACTATACCTCAGTGTCCTGACAAAGTGCATTTTTAAAAAAATATAATGCAATCTTACAATGTTTAGAAATCAAATAATCAATTTTATGAAAGTCAAACATATTTCTTATTAGTCTTTCTGTGTTTTTCTTTTTAGCACATTGTCTTCTACTATTTAACATATTGAGATTCTTCTCACATATGAAGATAATAAACATAGGTGAATTCTTAATTCTCAATGGACTTTAAAATAGAAACACATTATTGCTGTGATAAAGAGTAATGCCCTAATCTATTCCTCTGCCCCATTCGCTGTCATCCCTTATAACCAAAAACAATTTCATACCAATTTCCTGAGAAATCCAGCCCCAGGATCAAGAAGGATTTTCCTCGGATAGAATTTAAAAGCACCAATCCAGTAAATCAGCATTTCCGCCCTGAGGTATCTTCTTGGGAACTCCATTCTTTTCTTGTAGTCATTTCTTCTTTGTAGATTTGGTTTTGGGAGGAAGACATCCTACATTCTACATCAAGTAGCTGGGTTTCTCTCCCTTGTTTAACCTCGCGCTGGGGTCCTAGGTTGGATTCCCTGCACATTTCCCCTATCCACCTAGGGTTCTAGTCCCACCATGTTCTTGTAGATTCTGTATTCCAATCTGTCTTGAGAATTTTAGCCCCACATCAAGAATTATGTGACTTCTCTTCGATTTTCTTGGTGTTTCTGTAACCTTCTCTAGAGTCTTTGCTTTACTACTTGGCTGTTTTAACTTAAAGTTACTTAACACCTAACTTGATCACTCTTGTTGGTCTTTCTGGACACCAGCATGACAGCCTGCCTGTCTGTCCACCTGCCTTGATTCATTACTGCCTAGTATTCATCTTTATATTCTCCAGATGGACTGCTTTGTCTGTCTGGCTGGATTTCCATCACTCAATTCTCGTACAATTTCCAAGAGCTGATTTTATGTCAGTGTTAGTTTTTAGCCTCCCAATTCTATCCAATCTAAACTCTTCCTGCCATGACCAAGTCCTAGATTGGTTAGACAACAATTGCTATCCAATAGTTAATAGGTAATCCTATCACTCTAATAATTAAAAATATATTGTAAATCAGTTGTGCTAATAAAATTGTAATAAAAGTATACTTCTTTTCATAACTTTCAAGAAAATACTTGTGCTATGCTTTCTTCCTAGTCTTTGAGAAGAATGATAACTGACAGCCACAGATTTAGAAATTGAATCTCAGTGTTTTTAATGTGCACATTTTACAAAAGCTCTGACTTTTGGGTCACTCACTATTTAAGTGAAAGGGATAGTTTTTATACTTGCTTCTCAAAACAGCAATCTCACAGTAGAAAAATATGACATGCCTATTTATATATAAAGCCACAGCTTTTCTCTGTAATGCACTGAAATAAAGCATAAGACCACTATGTGTATGAGTTTTCCCTAGGGGAAAAAAAAGTTTGTAATTCTAAACTGGATTCTTGATTAAAGACTTAACATGACTAGAAAATAAATATGTATACCAGCTATTGTCATCATTTACAAAGTAAGAAAAAAAAACATGTTGCAGATTTTTTAAATGTTCTTCTTTATATTATATGTGGACTCTGTATTGATCTGGGTCCAATCAGGAGACAGAGGCACATACTAACGTAAGTTGGGGAAGTTCAAGATAAAGAAGGATTAAGCTATGATAGAATCATAACTATGAAAATGAAAGAGACTCTAAAGTGCACATTGAAGGATTTCTCTGCCTTTTCCTAAAGCAAAGAAAATGTACCCAAGTAAAGACATACTTCCCTCTACCCTACCCCAATCACCTCATCCAGGATAGGGTTCCGATCTAGCTTGAAGAGTGAAGAAGTTTGCTGGATTGTCTAAGCCAAAATAAGTTTACAGATATCAAACAAGCAGGGAAGAAAACCTCTGGGCTGGGACTGCATGGTCACCAAGGGACTGTGTGTTCTGGGTGCACAGATGGGGCAGAGTGACACTATATGTTCCCACATACCTGCTCCTTGACAGACAGCATGGCAGGAAGAAGGCAAAACAAAATACCACGTACCCTAACCAGAAAAGAGAAGCCCCTGTCCTCCTTTCTCCAGCGCCCTCTACTGACAAATGTAGTCATGCTCACTGTAAAGGAGAAAATGAAGAGTCAGCCCGTTATTTAGAGCAGGTATACCAAAGCTTGAACTCGGAATTGAGGCAAGACATTGATAACTGCCACAGACATCATATAGACTATCTCATCATGTTGTAAATATACATTCAACACAAAAGCAGGCAACCCTTTAGTGTCAGATATTTAGCCTATAAATATAACCAATATGCAGCAAAATTAATAATAATTATAACCATTTCAACATTTTAAAAGATTTATGTGGATACTACTGATGGTCTTGATATTTTAAAATTTTTGCTTTCAATTTATGTATTTTAATGGAGGTACTGGTATGGAGATTGAACCCAAGACTTCATGCATGCTAGGCATGCACCCTTCCACTGAGCTATGTACTCTACCCTCAACCCTGATCTATATCTAAGTTTCCCTCCACACTGGAGCTGATATAACCTTTGTTCTAGATAAGCTTATCTGTTCTGTCAGGAATGGTTGAAATTAAATTCCATGAATTTTACATCAATTTTTATATTTGGCTCTTATTATATATAAAAATAGACTTAATTGTCTTTCTTTTATTTTAGTTTCTATGCTGGTCTTCAAATACATGGCAGTGGCAATAATACATAGCAATAAGTGCTAAATTGTTATGTAGCTTACAGCAAATACCTGTCCACAAGTTAGTCTCGTAAGAAGCCACAGGCCACCCTTTGGCCTGATGTGATTACAGTTGCATGTAATCTCTCTGTGCAAGACATATTTCATTGTCCCACCATTGGCAAATGGGGACCCCATAGGACAGTAGGCATTTGTTGTACTATATAAAATGAAGATAATCCCAAAGAATTTGACCCCTTTTTGGTTATCTAAACATTCTGAATGAGAGATTAAACTCTACGGAAGAGAGTTTGCTGCCATAATAAATGGGAACCACTTTGATCTTCTTATATGAACAACAATGCCTTGACTAATTTAATGTGATTTTTGTCTCATTTTAAATTAAGGAATAATTTATATTGGTGGTCATTAACATAATGATATTTTTAAACTGAAGCGGTGTTTCTAAAAGCCTCAACTGGAACTCATTCTAGAATTTGATTCATATTTCTCATTTCCATATGAGCTAAGTGGTTCTGTTCTGGAAGTGTAGCCACAGAGTTAGCCTAGTTTACTAGCTAAAGGTGTGTGATCTAGAGTCAAAATTTTGAATTTTACAATTGAATTTCAGATTCACATGTATATATATTTTATTCATCCACTCTTTCAGCCAATACAAGAACCCTGTGCTACAGAAAAGGGACATAGCTGTGAACAAGAAGACTCAGCTCCTGCGGTCATAGACCTTACATTCTAGCTCTGAGAGGCACACATTAAATAGATGAATGTCAACTGAGCTATTGAAAAATTCGGTAAGTCGTTTGAAGAATCTTGGTGGGTACCATAAAAGATGGAAGGGAGGTCTGTTCTGCCCTGTGTGAAGCCTTGTCCAGGGAAATTACACTTAACTTCAAGTCTGAAAAATGACTAGGAATTGATAAAGGTGGGAGTTGTAGGGTTGAGTGAGTGGTCCAGGTAAAGGGAGTGACCCCCGAGGCATGGAATTGCCCTGAGTGATAGAGGACCTAACGGGAAAACAATGTTCTCAGGGAGCACATTGAGAAGCATCTGCAGAAGAGGCAGGGCTGCATCAGACACTATTTAAAATTATTTGGGAACTTACTAGTTGGAACAGACCTCACTGAATCTCATCTCCTTTCTGTAAAATGGAGAAAATAGTGCCTCTGTTTCAAAAATGTTCTAAAGATTAAGTAATAAAATATTTACAAAATCTTTGGCACAGAGTCTTGCCAGACTAAGCAATCTGTGAAGTATCTGCAAGAGCAGAGCAATGCAGTTTGTTTCCATTCGTTTATCTATAGGTTTTTTGTAATTTCCATTCTAATCATAACTTTTAAGAGTAGTATTTTTATATATTAGATTTTAAAAATCAATCTTGTCATTATTTGTATATTTAGAAGAGATTATATGAAGAGAGATGAGGAAGGCATTCTTTAAAGTATAAATGTGTTTAAATATATGTATATAAAATAAATACATATTTATATAAAAACTAGAATGTATATATTTTGGAATACAGATGCTCAAGTATTTCAGTACATAAATAATTTAGACTTTAATTTGAAGGATTGTGACCTGAGACATCTCCTTACTAGCATATTTCTTTTTTTCTTGAAACCATGCAAAACACAATTAGCCATGTGGCGTCTGTTATGTTTTACCTCACTGGGCTAGCAAAAACTGATTGATTTTTAAGGTATTTTTCAATATTCAAGTACATCAGCTTTGAGGTACAAGACACAACAGTGTAGTCTTCTTGTACCCCTGTTAAAGGAACACTGTGCCTAGGTGTCAAGGCAGCTTGACCTCATTTTAAGGGGAACAGGAACACCTCATAAAGGTGTTCAGTGATCCTCAGTGAACATTTTATTATTTAAGTGTTGTCAGAAGTGAGCCAGAAGTGGATATATTGGGTTTTTTTTTAAGTTTTCTGGTTTTTTAATTAAAGTTCTAAAAACTCTTTAAGCCTCAATTCTTTTACTTTGGCATTTATATTTTTCCCTTGGGGAGCATTTATGCGGTTTGTTCTTGACATTCCCTCTCTCCCATTTAGATTTGTTCCTCCAGGGTATTCTTCTTTTACATTGTGTTTTACACAAGGAACTGACAGCTCTGGCCTTGCTGAAAGGATCTATTGTCTGGTTTCCTCTGATGGAAATACTCAGCCAATGCTCCATTGACCTTTTGCATTTTCCCTCTTTACCTCTATTCTATCCTGGTTGCAACATGAGCTCTCCTTTCCCCATAACTCATAAGAAAATGAATGTATGATACTGCTACTGGAGAGTAGGTTCTTGTTTTATCATAGAAAACATTCAGAGACTAGATACAAGGTCAAGACAGTATAGTGAGGATTTATTAAGTGATAGAACACTCTCAAGGGGAGTGCAGGCAGACTCAGGTGAATAGCTGTGCTGAATTTCTTTGGCAAGTTGGTTATAGGGGTGTAAAAATGAATGGGCAGAATATTCATTGGTGATGGAGTGGTTTGGGATTTTATTCCTGGTTTTTCATCACAGCTCCACCCTCATGAGGGGAGGAGGGATTTTTGTTCTTATTTAGTCTGGATCAAAAGTGTCACAGCATCTATGCATGATGGGTACTTCTGCAAGCATAATATTATTGTAATGAAGACACAATGAGCAAAAAGTTGCATTAAGACACCAGAGATTCCCACTTTTCTTTGTCTGCCTCCAGGACATTTGTCACCCCAAGATGTATGGTTTCTTATCAGGCCAGAGGTTTCTACTTTTCTTTCTCTGCCTAAGGACCCTGTGTTCACAAGATGTATGGTTTCCTGCCACTTGGTTTGTAGCCCCCTTTCTCTGTTCATATCTAGCTATCTGCCTGCCCTAACAATCATAGAGAAAAATGTCAGAAGCATGAAAATCAAATGCTGGGGTTTGGGCCTGTACCACTGTGAAAGTCTAACCCTTAGTATCCTTAGAACCAAACAAACAAACAAACAAAAAGTATTTTGTGTGTCTTCTAAGAAGGTTGAAAAGAAAAAGTAATATTTATTGACTTCTTAGGAATAGTCTCATCAATTTCTTTATGGATACCAGAGAAAGGCTTGTATGCACGTGTATTTGGAGGTCAAAATCTCTTTATGCATAAGACCTAGGGTCCAGATATCAAAAGTCATCTGGCTAGACCTCTCATTGATAGCTTTTGAATGGCATCTACAATGGCAACCTCAGCGGCAGAACTAAAAAGAAAAACAAGGAAGGCATGTGACACTATGGAGTAGTCTTCCCCATTGCATGCTTTGACTGCCTCATTTAAGAAAATAGCTACCTCTTTTGCTTTTCAGACTTTCTTATTTATTCATTTTGTCTTTATTTTTTACACTGGCCCCCTCTATGGTAGTTGTAGAAAATAATAATAATAAACAGAAACTTCAATTAAATATAGTTGGAAGACCAGAAGAGGGAGTTCTCATGCCCTAAGACTACAGCAGAGTCTGATGGGAAGAAGAAAGACTCCTCTTCTTTCCTGGTCAGTCTAACAAAAACCCATGGACTCTTTATTTACTATGGCCTCCCTTCCCTTTTCTCTCTATGAAAGAGTTTTTCTTCCCTGGCCCTGCAGGGACTTCCATGTGGCCTGCCATGGTTGCAGAACTTGAATTGCAATTCTCTGCTGATCCTGAATAAACCATCTTTGTTGGAGAAATATCTGAAAGTCTATTTGTTTCAGGTCAATATAGTACTTAAGGAAAATTAATGAGTTTTGAAGGGAATGCTATTGTTAGTGGAGAAGAGGTTTTTATCTCATGCAGGAAAGAATTCAAGAGGAAATCACAGTAAAGTGAAAGCAAGTTTATTTAAAGAGATACACATTCCATAGACAGGCTGTCTCAGAAAGGAGGGTGGTGCTGAGATTCGAGGGTGATTAATTGTTATGGGATGGGTAATTTCAAATGCTAACAAGTGGGAGGATTATTTCAGCTGTTTTTGGGGAAGGGAAAGGTTTCCAAGAATTGGGTCCCTGCCCACATTTTGGTCTTTCAGATCATTTTCAGAACTGTCATGGAGCCTAGGGATGTGTTATTAAGCATGCTACTACATTATAATGAGAATATAATGAGTCTTAAGGTCTACTGGATGTCAAATCCTCTGCCATCTTGGGCCTAGTTTGCTCTAATCAGTTTATGTTGTATCCTCAACAGCTATGTCATTCATTTAATGATCATGCTCTGCTCCCTTTCCTCCTGTCTCACTGTCAAAATTAATTCATAAACACTGTGTTGTGTTTTTTTCTTTTTTTCCTACTCGAATAATATGGATACTACTGGAATGATTTTAAGGACAAACGAAAATTTTTAAGAGGTTACACTCTCCTCAGTGAAAATAAGGGAAGCAACTACTCTTTACCCTAGTTTTCTTAGCACAGTTGCATTAGAAAACTTGTCAAAACTTCTCATTTTTTTGAAATATATATAAATTATTTTAAAAACTAGGCAGACTTTTTGTCAGCTTTATGACCTATGAATGCCTTTCTCAAAGACATAGAAGCTGTCGCTTTGAAATGTAAATGTTAATGGAGATTGCATCACTACTTCCCAGTTTCTGTGAAAGGGTAGGATTTCAAGTTCAGTGGGTGCCTTGTTTCAAATTGGAAAACCACCTCCTGTTATGAAGATATGAGAAGTTTATTTTTCTTCTGGTAGCCAGTTAGCTAACACGTAGGGCCACCCCAATTACCAAGTATAGTTAAGGTGTACGTGTGTGTGACACATGGTGCTGTCAGGTCCTCTTACTGGAGGACTAGTTATTGTTCACCTTGAAAATGTGCATGTAATGAATTGTACCTGCTGGGTATAGAAAGGGATGAGTATTCTTTCCACATTTGCAGTCTCTTAGTGGACGGCCTGTGACTCACATCACATTCCGATTAAATGTTTTTAAAAAGAAACAACAGCCCCCAAATGGAGTCACCTATGCTAAGCCACACCAAGACTTAATACCAAACCTAACTGCAGTTGCAGTCTTTATTTCCCAGGAGTAGAATTTTAAACAAATCAGTTTGGAATTTCCTGACCAACCCTAGTGAAGTAATCTCCTTGATAAGGCATCCTGTCTACCCCTAAGAGAAGGGGACCTTGCCTGAAATAATCCACTGGTTTAATTTCCTTGTCCCACCAGCCTTCTGCCTATAAAAGCCTTCCTTTCTGTACAGTTCAATGCAGCACCAATTTAATTGTTAGATGGGGTGCAGCCCAATTTATGAATTGTTGAATAAAGCCTGTTAGATCTTTATATTAACTCAGTTGAATTTTGTTTTTAACAATGATTATTCAATAATAAAAGTGGCTTTAACAACAAAGTCCTACTGTATAGCACAGGGAACTATATTCAATACTTTGTAATAGCCTATAATAAAAAAGAATATGAAAAGGAATATATATGTGTATAGATAGATAGATGTGAATCACCATTTGTACATAAGAATTTAACACAACATTGTAAATCGACTATATGTCAATTTTAAAAAGGGGCAAATTCAAAAAATTAAAACAAAAAATTTATAATAAAAGTGTTTTTTATTTTCTCTACTATCTTTGTGGAGAGGATTTCTGGATTGGGACATTTTGTTTTTAATTATATTTCTGCAACACAATGTGGTTTAAAATACATAGATAAGCTTTAAAATGGGCATGGATAGCAGTCAACCAGGAAAAATATAATAAGCCCAAATGGATCCTATCTGAAATAAGTTTACTTCATTCTTTTCAAGACCTTGTCTGTGGATAAGGAAGAATTTGTTTAGAGGTGGAAAATCTAATCTATAGCATCAAGAAACTTGCTGAGACAGACAGAAACCCTATTTATCTTCATCATCATAATTTTCTGAACTTGTCATTACAGTTGGGCTAGTTGTAAATAAAAACAAACACAGTTAGTGATGATATAAAAGGATTTTCAGGGTATGATTCAATAATATATTTCAGAAGTGTCATTAAATGTTTTCTACTGTATCTTCCTGATTCATAGCACTTCTGAGAAATGAGAACTATATCAATAAGTAGGATCTAACAAAACTTTTATTAAAATTTATCGTGTAATACCATTTGCAAATCAATGTATTTATTACTATGTCCATAAAATGATATATACACTGCTTCACTAGGTGGAAGTCAGTGGTGGGTTCCATCAAAACTTTGGTTTGGTGTTTATTTGACTGTCTCTGCTATTGATGTACAAACAACAACTGGTTAGTTACTTCAATTAAATAGCCACATATGGCATGCTAATTATGAAATGTTGAAGAGTGATAATCCTTAATTTTAATGTAGTCATGGGAGTGAGGAATGAGAGACACAAGAAGGGCAAAAGGGTGGTGTGTGTCCAACACTGATGAATTGCTAGTGGGAAGTTTTCAGGTTGGACTCATCTGAGGGAATTTTTATCTATCTCACCAAAACCACAGTAGAGTAATTGTATATAATCCCCTCATTGATATAAAATAGGGCAGATCAGGAGAATACAAATATAACTCTGCTTCTTTTTTTATAATCAGGGTATAATCAAGTAATGTGTCTCTAGAAGATCATTTAAAGCTCATTTACTTTTGTTTTTTTGTTTTTTGTTTTTTGTAGGGGTAGGTAATTAGGTTTATTTACTTAGTTCTTTAATGGAGGTACTGGGGATTGAATCCAAGACCTCAAGCATGTTAGGCATGCATTCTACCACTGAGCTATAAAACCTCCCCTACTACTTTATCTTCTTGATTACAGAAAAGATTCTGTGAAATGGGAACTATGCGTGGACTTTGATCTAAATCTTCTATTTACAGATACTGAGTAAGTCCTGAAACTTGCCCAGACTTGCTGACACAATGGAGAATCTTGGAGGAATCACAGACTAAGAACTGTCATGATGTAGACATTCTCTAAAAAGAGGGATTTTTTTATTCTTTTGTAGATGTAGAGGAGGAACTCTTTTTTCCTCTTCCCTTCTAGGTTCTTTGGCTGATCTAAACATTGAATTGACAAAGGACAGATTAACAGGAAAAAATGAAATATAATTCGTACTTCCAGGAACACCAAAGATTTGAGGTTTCCTGGCAGGAAATTGAAGCTTATATGCCACCCTAAGTTTAGGAGAAGTGAATAGGAGTCTGGGACTTCAAAAAGGAAAAAGACAATTCATGGAAAGGTAGAAAGAGCAAAAGTTTGGTAAACAAATGTTTGTCATGCCACTCAGATAAGTCTTTCTGATGTAAATAGTCATCTCTGGTAATAGCTCTCTTCCTGGTACAAGCCCCCATCTAAATTATTTTTGGCAGTTTAGGAAGTTAGAAAATCATCTTGAGTCTGTTGGGCCTTGAGTGTCTTCATGCCTTCATACTCAAAATAATCCATGTATCAGAGTGGAACATTCTGAGGCAGCCTACCCTGAACCCCATCATAAAATTACAGAATTACCTGGGACTGACCAAAGAGGATTCAGAAAAAATTTGGAGAAGACAAAAGAAAAGGCTGAATATTTCTAACAATTAGACATACTCACCTCAAAGTATACTAAAATTTTCCAGGACAAAGTGCCATCAATAACAGACTACATCTTCTGCCCCATTACTTACTCATCCTCAGATCTGGTCATTAGGCCAGGACCTCAGGCTGCTCATCTGTATCCAGAGACAAAAGGATCCACAACAAACATGGATCTGCCTCTTCATCCTCAAGCAGAAGTGCAACTCTAACATTTTTCATACATTCCATGCACATTCCATGGCCCAGCCTTGCCAACATGTCTTGAGGGCACCTGGGAGGGTACCAGCCTTGCACATCTGAACAGCCCTGGGTACAGTTTCCCCATGAAACATCAGGTCTTCTCACTTCCTCATCAACTGTACATTTGGTGACATTTCTGCCTGCATCACATCTCTCTCACTCAGTGAGATAGTCTGAGTGCCAGTTTTGCTTCTTAGCCCAACTTTTTAACTCCATTTAGTGGCTAAGCATCACAAAGTGGGGTTAGGGAAGTGGGCAGAGCTACAACTGGGCTCATGCCTAGGCTCTGGGACCTGGGTCATATGGTTAGGTTCCATGAGATACTGTTTTAAAGTCCAAAGATTCTGGATGAGAGCAGAAAATGTGACCTATATGACATGTCCTTAGCTTTTCTGTCCCTCATGGTATCTCTCTAGTATTTCTAAGGTATAGAAAATTTACCAGAAGAATCAACTTACTTCTCCAGCCTAGCTGGTCTCTGTGGTTCACAGGGAAGACACAGCAAATGCCTCTCAGGTGGCCGGTGTGGGGAGGCGAGGTGCAAGAGGTGTTGGGTACCTTTGCCCCTTCCCTACGGTGTATCCTCCTCACCTATTATTCTCCGATAGAACTGCACTTCATTCTGATGAAAACCCCAATATCAGATAGGACCCAATGAGTTTACTTCTATTCAACTAACTTTGTGTGAGTCAACTTATAGTTCCTCATAGGAGTGCTCAGGTAAACATCACTAAGCCTTAAAAACTAGGGGAGCAAGAGAAGAAACCACAACCTGTGGTAAGGAAGGAGGTATAGATGAATGGGGCATGTCTACTTTCTGGGTCTTAGTTTAGTATATCTGAAATCAGTCAAGCTCATGTTGTTTTTTGTTTTTTTACTTTTTTCCATTGAGGAGTGAAGGATGGAAGTTTCCATTTTTCAACATCCATGTAACATGCTCTTAAACACTAATTCATATTTATGTTAACTGTGTTTACTTCTTAGGACAAAGTTAGGGCACCTCTATTTTCTAGGTGAAGTTATAGTTTGAATCTTTTAATTATAATGAAAGGAACATTTCAGGATACTAAGAGACATGTCAAAAACCTGTCAAAAAGGTTGTATTTGCCTTTTTATTTTCTTTCAATTTCAATAGACAGAATATATTTAAATAAAACCTACACTGTTTTCACGATTCTGTATGACAGGAAGGAGATTTCACTTGTCAGAGAATCCTGAGCCCGCAGTGTGGCATTGTTCCTTTGTAATTAGGAGCTGACAGTAGCGAGAGCATCAGGGTATTGGGAGAGACTATGTGGGCTCCTGCTCCAGCAAAATGGGGAAGGTGTCTCCTCTACTCTTATTTTGTATCTCAGGGAGAGATTAAGAACATCAGTTAACTCTACCCACAACTTCAACTAATGGACTGATTCAATTAACCCACTCTCCGGCAAAATTCCCTCTCTTACTAAGGGACACGTCTCCTTCAATAGATTACAGAAAGAAATATTCAAGCAGGGCATTTGCATGCATTATTTATTTTTCTTCAGTGCCCGTATCCTATAAGGAAGGATGTGATGACTTTAATGGGAACAATGACCACAATTTAGTATTAATTTCTGTTTCTTTATAAAGGACACATCATTGCACGGTGGGTAATAGAAAGATAAAGCCATGGAAGCAATTCCCTGAGGACCTACCATAATCCCATTTAATAAAATAAATTTATTTTAGCTATATAGTGTGAATTCTGTTATTGCCAATTAATTATTTGATTGTCTTTATAACACCTAAGATCTTGTAAAATGACCTTGGAATATCATTTGAGACAGAATCCTCAAGCAAGTAGATCTCTACAAACTATTATGCTCATAATCCCAAAGCTCCATGCTGCCAGTTTAGCAAGATTCTCGTAGAATAATAGTTTCGGTACGGTGGTGCTACATTACTCCTAAGATCCTACACTAATTACTGCAGGGATGGTACAATAACCAAGACACCACATCATTCCCACCTAACTTTGAACCTAAAGGAAATTGGACATGTATACAGATGGCTTTAATAATACTTATAATCAATAAGATCTGTGTGTACTCTGTAAGCAACAAAGATCTATACAAAAGCAAATGAACTGTTGTTTTCCTATTATTACTCATAGAAGAGAGAAATAACATTTTATAGGCATTTGAGGGGGGAACAATAAATTTTCCTGGTAGAGGATAGTTAGTTAACCAGTTAGTTAAATTTTTTATGTGTTTGGCATCTTAAAGAATAATAGATATTTTTTCACTAGCAGTGACTTGATGGAAATCTCATTCTAGTTTAAAGAAAAGAATGACCAAAAGACAGATGGGTAGGAAATCATAGGGTTTGTTTAGAGAAAAAGTAAGCCAGTTTAGCTAGTGTTTAACATCATAGAAGAAAACACCTAGGAAAAAAAGACATGAATCTTGAAATGAGGGAGCGTGATTAAATACCAAGAAAAAGTATTTATGCCCTATTTCAGGAGCTTTGGCAAATTATAAATATTGTTGAGCAAAGAACTAGCCAGACTTGAACAATGAATAATGAAGACATTTTGGGAACACAGTAGTAAGTAAGGGCATATCAAAGTGGAATATGAGTTAAGATGTGTAATGGGTTGACTAGTGTCTCACAAAGATCATGTCCACCTAGAACTTCAGAATGTGACCTTATTTAGAAAATGTTATTTGGTAAGGATCTCAAAATGAAGTCATTTTGGATTTAGTATAGGCCATAAATGCTATGACCAGAGTCCTTATTAAGAAGAGAAGATACAGAAAGACACAGACAAGAAGGTGATGTAAAGATGAAGGCAGATTGGAGTACTGTGTATACCAGTCAAGGAATGTAAAGGGTTGCCAGCAACGACCAGAAGGTAGGAGAGAGGCATGAGGTGGTTTCTCCCTCAGATCTTTCAGAAGGAACAAACCCTGCTAACACTTTGATATTTAAGCTCTGTCCTCCTGAACTAAGAGAAAATAAACTGTTTTAAGGCACTTAATTCTCAGTACTTTGTTATGGCAGCCCTAGAAGACCAATATAAGAGTCTATAACATACTGTTCTTCATCATGGCTGCACCAAACTACATTCCCACCAACAGTGTAGGAGGGTCCCCTTTTCTCCACACCCTCTCCAGCTTTTACTGATTATGGACTTTTTAATGATGGCCATTTTGACTGGTGTAAAGAGAGACTTCATTGTAGTTTCAATTTGCATTTTGCTGATAATTAGTGATGTTGAACATTTTTTCACATGCCTATTGGCCATTTGTGTGTCTTCATTGGAGAAATGTTTGTTTAAGATTTCTGCCCATTTTTCAACTGGGTTATTTGTTTTTTTGTTATTGAGTTGTATGAGCTGTTTGTTGGAGAGTCCTTAAAAAACTAAAAATAGACTTATCATATGATCCGGCAAACTCACTCCTGAGGATATATTTGGAGGAAACTCTAATTTGAAAAGATACATAGACCCCAATGTTCATAGCAGCACTATTTACAATAGCCAAGACATGGAAACAACTTAAATGTCCATCAATAGATGATTGGATAAAGAAGTTGTGATATATAGATATAGATATAGATATAGATATAGATATAGATATAGATAGAATACTACTAAGCCATAAAAAAGAATAAAATAATGCCATTTGCATCAAAATGGATAAACTAAGAGATTGTCATACTAAGTGAAATAAGTCACACAGAGAAAGAAAAACACCATGATGCCATTTATACATGGAATCTGAAAAAATGACACAAATGAACTTACTTACAAAACAGAAACAGACTCACAGACATAGAACACAAAATTATGGTCACCAGGTAGGGAGGCTGAGGTATAGGGTAGAGGGACAAGATGGTGATTCAGGATTTAACTAACAGATACTAACTAGTGTACAAAAATAGATAAACAACAAGGTCTTAGCATTGGAAATGATATTCAGTATCTTGTAATAGCCTTATAAATCACAAATCTTAGAATGCCCCTGTCTACATGACACCATAACTATTAAAGTAAGCTGCAGTGTAAGACAGTCCAACATAACTAGTCCAACAATCTCAGAGGGTGATGGTCTCCTTTATCAAAAATGATAAATTTAAATTTAGAGAGAGAGCTTTTTGAGAAGTAAATAAAAAATAATGTTTCCTAACAATTACAAATTGTTACAACTTATAATTCAATTACAAACTGAGAAGACCCAGCCTGGTACAGGTTTTGGCTGCAGGCTGTAGTTTACTGACCCCTGTGTAGAAAACAAGTATAATGAAACGTGGTAAGTGGTATAATAGGGGTATGTGTACAGCACAAAATAGGCACATGGTGGGAGAAGCAGTTTACTCCCATTGTGTATTGGGAAAGCCTTTCTAACTTCTATTGTGAATTGGGTTTATTTGGTCTTTTTCAGACACACACAAATAAAGTTTGCTGTCTTGTGGTTTGGGCCACAGGCTCCTCCAGGAAGAGACTCCATTGTTTGTTCCTATTTGTATCCACCGTGTTGACTACAGAGTATGTCAATTAGGAGATGCTAACTCATCCTGAAGAATGGAGGACCTGACTCCTGGATACTGACAAGCTATCAAATGTAAATAGAAATCATTAAAAAAGGGTGGTCTTGATCTCAGGAAAAATACTGGTGTTGGCAACATGGATTTAGGTAGTCAACATGGATGCAATTACTGAAATTCTGGAATTGACTGAGAGCCTGGAGGGGAAGACTATGCCAAAGGGAAAGACCTGAAGATGTTATTTGATAAATACAAGCACCATGTTGGTTGCTGTGAGAGGACAGACAGTCATTCCAGATATACTAACCACAGAGCCAAAGAGATATCTTAAATCAATATGTTCAATAAATTGGTGAAACAGAACTTTATTGTAACTCTGACTTTCTCTGGTTTTTTCCTGTTTGGCCCATCACTTATGGGAAATGTCAAGTGATTCTGAAGACCACCTGGAGTTGCTTTAACTTCAATCCCCTAAGAAGCCTCAAAAGGTCAAGTATCATCTCCTACTGCCTCTCAGATGCCTTTACATCATACTGAGTTCTTAGTTAATCTTTCCCATCCCTGTGAAATTCACATGTGCCAGTGCCCTAGGTAGAAATAACACACATTCTTTCAATTTTGGAAACCGAGCCTTTCCTCATGCACTCAAGGGGATAATCCCACATTTTAAAAATAGATTTAAAAATATTGAAAGCTATAAAGATTAGAATAACTTTTTCACATTTCCCTAAAAGCACATTATGCAGTAGTAATGTACACTGTCTTTAAAAAATATATGAATTTAAGTTTCAAAACTAAGGGAAGGAATCATTTTAAGTGAATTTAGAGAACCATATTCAACAGGATATTGTAGTATTTAAAAATGCATGCACAGTTATAAATGTATACACAGAAACCTAAGTGCACACACATATGCACACAAGTACCGTTTGTGTTCGTTACTGATAACAGCTCAGCAAAAGTAATAAAAGCTTTCACTGAGATCTTACTGAATGCTGAGAATGAACTAAGTCCAAATATTAGCTTCTTTACCCTACCACCAGCTCCATGAGGTAGATAATATTTTTTACATTTTTCAGTTGTTACTTTATATAGCCAACACAAGTAACATTTTAAAGGAATCTCAACATAAGCCAAAAACTTACTCTTTTTTTATGATTCTTTTTAATTAATCTTTCCTGATTATTTTATTTTATTTTATTTTACTTTTTAGAGGGGAAGATAATTAAGTTTTTATTTATTTATCCATTAGAGGTACCAGGGGTTAAACCCAGGACCTCCTGCATATTAAGCATTTACTCTACCACTGTGCTCTACCCTCCTGCCTCTCAAAAACTTATTCTTCAATTTAATTCAAGGAAGTATTTATTTAGCACCTTCTATCTGCTAGTCAGGGTGCCATATGCTTAGACAAAATGCCTCACTTCTGCATAAGAAAGATACATTAACACAATTACTGACATAAAAGGAGCTATTTGCCCCCAAGGGAAATGTCAGTCTCCATACTAGAAGACAGAAAGCAAACTGTATGAACTTTTTCAAAAGGGAGAGTTTCAGCTTCTTTAAAAAAAAAAAAAAAGAATTCATAGCAGCACTATTTACAATAGCCAAAACATGGAAACAACCTAAATGTCCATCAACAGGTGACTGGATAAAGAAGATGTGGTATATTTATACAATGGAATACTACTCAGCCATAAAAACCGACAACATAACGCCATTTGCAGCAACATGGATGATCCTAGAGAATGTCATTCTAAGTGAAGTAAGCCAGAAAGAGAAAGAAAAATACCATATGAGATCGCTCATATGTGGAATCTAAAAAACAAACAAAAAAACAAACAAACAAACAAAAACAAAGCATAAATACAGGACAGAAATAGACTCATGGACAGAGAATACAGACTTGTGGTTACCAGGGTGGGCAGAGGGTGGGAAGGGATAGACTGGGATTTCAAAATTGTAGAATAGATAAACAAGATTACACTGTATAGCACAGGGAAATATACACAAAATGTTATGATAAATCACAGAGAAAAAAATGTGACAATGAGTGTGTATATGTCCATGAATGACTGAAAAATTGTGCTGAACACTGGAATTTGACACAACACTGTAAAATGATTATGAATCAATAAAAAAAAAGAGAAAAAAAGGGAAAAAATCAACAGCCAGTTACTAATAGAGCATCATTATTTTTCATGTTCCCTTATTCTTTCCCTTTTCCTTCTTTTCTTTCATCTGGCTTCCCCATAGATCTTGGCTCTGTCTTTTCTATTTCAAATATCCCTGGCTTAATTCAAAATGGAATCATATGAGGAGTGAAATTGTTCAAATGTCTTTCTTGCTGTTCCCCGAAACATGCTATTCACTCCTGTTTAATTTTAAGAACTTTGCTGCTAATTTCTTGTGGGGGGGAGATAAAACTAAAGATGGGAGTGGGAGTGGGAGGCTCTGGGGTCTGGATGAGCTGCCAGCATGTCCTCTGCCTGCCTGACACTGGGCTTCCAGGCATCCTGTGCAACCCTGCTGGGGCCAGCGCAGCTGTGACCCTGGCTGCAGAGGGGAAGGAGGGGGCTACAGCCTGAGTCTTGGGAGTCACAAGTGTATCTTTCCAAGATCTTCACCCTGAGGACCTGATGGGGGTGCCTGGAAGTAAAGCCCACAGAGTGCACCCTCTTCCCCCCTCAGGCTGCCTCCTTGGAGTTCCTCACTCTCACAATCTACACTCAGTCTCCAGTCTACACCAGCTTCTGGCTCCAGCAGCTTCTTCTCCAGAAAACTGAAAAAGGCCTTTCAGCTGTGTTAGGTCAATAATAGGAAGTGTCGCGGTCTGAAGTTTCTTTTGGGGTGTCCTTTTACATATGCCTGGATATTTTTGCTCTTTGTGTATTTCAACATCAGTGAGGTGACTCAGTTCCTTAAGAATGTGTCCATCAAGAGTCTGGGCCCCAGTGGATCATTTCCCCCCCAAATTCTATCCATGTTTCACTCCAAGTCTGGTATGAGAGTCATGGTTCAATGCAAACAAAATTATGATGTGATAGATCGTCCTATTAGATATTCAGAAGAAGGCCATGTGAAATTCTCTTCTGAACTGATTTTTAATGAAAGTGATCAGCAATTGTAATACTAGGCCATCAGAAACATGGCTTTAATATGCTTCTGAGTAACTTCTTGGGCTACCCTGGAGATTTATCAGACACAGTAATGCAGCAGGTAAAGAAAAGTCTCCACCCAACGGATCTGCCCATCTCTAGTGCTGTTATTTGCTTTTACAGTGAAGCTTTGTCAGTCTCACTCAGGACAGTGCACAGAGTCATAGATGGGACACCAGCACATCAACTCCATGAAATCATCTTTGTGGATAATGATAGGGGTTTTGACTACTTGAAAGGAGAGCTACATGAAAATGTCCAAAAAGATCTAGATGGAAAAATTAAAATAATAGAAATACAAAATGTGAGGGACTGATTGGAGGAAGAATGATTGGAGGAGCCCATGGTCCAGGAGATGTTCTGGGCAGCCACTGTGGACAGCCATTGTGAAGTCAATATGATGTAGCTGCAGCTCTCACTGGCTGTCACCCAAGAGGACTAGCAGACTGAGGCTTTTCCAGAGGTTGATATTATCAGCATGGACACTCTCATCTGCAGCCCATTGCCCCCTATGGTAAAGGAAGGATTCATCTGGGAGCAGCATTTCAAATGGGATCTTGTTCTCCTTTCTGAGCTAGGAGGACCAGAAGGAGCTACTGCACCAATAAAGTCACTGACAATGGCTGGAGGATTGTCTGTCATGAATAAACACTATTTTAATGAACTGGACTGGGTGACAGTGGTATGGATATCTGGAAGGGGAGAGACAATTTAGAAAGATCATTTAGGATCTGAATTTAGAAATATCATTTAGGATCTGAATCTGAATTTAGAATCTGAATATCATTTAGGGTCATGCTACACTGGAAAAAGGTCATCACTAACATCATTTAGGATCTTGGGAGGTAAGCTCTTTATCATCCTTTACTCTTGAGTAGGAGACGTCTGAAAAAGGTGACCACATGGCTCTCCAAAAGGCCAGGACACTGACACCATGACATAACCCTGAGGTTGGCACACATTTGGTTGAATGGATATAAAAAGCATTATTTTTCCTTAAGACCTGATCTGAGAACCAAATGCTTTAGAAATATCAGTGAGTGTGTTGAACTGAGGGAACATTGGGTTTAAATGATTTAAATGGGTATCTGGATAATATTTACTGAGAGATACAGATACCAACACAAGAACAATTTGAAAGTGGGCACAATTAGTATGAGTATTAAGAAACTGTGGCGTAGCCCAGAGGAAAATCAGAGACCTGAGAAGGGTCTGATCTAAGTCAGGACTTATTTTATCTCACACTATGTGCTGGAATTTTTTGTTTGGCAAGTTGGATATAAGTGCTGCAGCAGTAAAAAAAAAAAAAAAACCCAACAAATAAAAGATTCTAGTTCCATCCATTGTTTCATTCTCATCAGTGCTGTATTTATTATGTGTAAGAAAGTTTAGCAAACACCAGGTATCCAAAGATGAATAAGACTAAGCTTGTTTCCCCAAAAGAACATACAGTATACCATAGGAGACAAATACACAGATGATCATGCTGCCATTTATTCATTCAATAGACATCAAGGTGAAGATGGAGAGAAATTAAAGGATGACTCCCAAAGGATGGAAGTAAATGTTGACTTCACCAAAGATGGCAGGATAAGTTGGAAGAGTACAGCTGACAAGAAAGATGATATATTAAAAATGTGAAAGACAAAATACAAAATGTGTCATGCATTTAAAATGTTTTTGTGACGAAATGAATATATCCAGAAGATTGTTACATCAGTAGATTGATAGCTATGGAAGCTATCAAAGCTGATGCTAAAAACTTCATTTCATCCCAGTCTAGTGGGAAGACATTATACCACAAGACAATGGGAAAAAAGAAAAAGAAAAAACAGACTTCGTAAAAGTTTGCATTGTAATGGGGAGTCAATTTAGAATGTATTGTGTGTGACCTTGCATAAGTCACTTCATGTTGGTTCTCAATTTGCTCTTTAGTGAAACTAGAAAATAAAACTAAGAATTTTTTTCCAACACTAACATGTATTCTGAATGAATTCTGTTTTGTTTTTTTTAATCTTTGTTTATCCCTTGGTCTCCCCCAAACTCTGCGAATATTCTTTTAACACACAATAGAATCAGTAAGGTTAACATAATGGGAATTTTTTTTTTTAATGTCAGTTTGCTACGGAATTGCTTACTGATGGATCATGCTATATAGGAAAAAGGTCATCACTAAACAATTTTAAAAGCTGCTCCTTCTCTAAGCTGAAAAACCATTTATTTCCCTTTCCCCTCCAGCTGGGAGGCATTTGTGCTGCCGGAAATCCAAAGGACGGCCCCCTGAAAGCCCCACTGGCCATCATATTGGGATCTGCTCTGCATCCCCATGTCAATGTCTGTCAATGTCTGCCAAGTGTGGTTCTCTCAAGAAGAGCAGCAGTCAGTTTCTAACATGCAGAACAGCATTAAGTGGTGACAACACACTACTCAATCTTACCGAGATTACAAAGTAGGTGCTGGTAAAATTTTAAAAAGCTTTAAATCATTTGTTTATGCTCAAAGTTAAGCTTTCTTTTAGCAGTTTTCAGCATGATTCTGCGTTACAAGAGTGCCATAATTTCTGATGTGAACAAAAATCACTCTAAAATTGAATAAGAATCTTGGGTAAACATGAATCAGAAATACAACAGATTTTTAGCATCTTTTGATCATATTTTAAAAATACAGTGGTATAGGTCACTGACTATAAATGTGTATTAAATTTGCACAACTGTCATCTTATAATTACATAATACTGTAGTATTAAAAGTCCTGGTTGCCAATTCAGAAAAAAATGTATTTTAGGGTAAAGCAGTAGATTATAATAGAAAAATATGGACCAAATCAAATTTGAGAATAAGGAAAGTACAGCTGAATCTAGGTGAAATTTTTCGAATGAGATAGATGAACATCTCTGAATGAAATATTCAAGACCATGCAGCAAACTGCCTCCTAAGGGAAACAAGAAAATTCAATTTCATGGGCAAATTAAAATTTGAATCCAAAATCTCTAAAAGATACAGACACACACACACACACACACACACACACACACACTTATATTTGTGTTTAGCAAAAACAAATAGATGACTAGTTAAGCCAACAGATCTTTTATATGTATATGTTTTGCTTCCTTTGTTTCTATAAATACTTGTAATCATTATTTCTGGACCAAGGTTGATTTTTTTTTTTTTGGTTTAAATTCAGATACTCTATTTTCTTGTCTCCTCTAAAGCTAAATAAGTCTAGACATTGTATATTTTTGAATAATTTCCTTCACTGAGGAGCTGCACAGTATAAGTAACAGATTTAAAACTACAGTTGACAGAGAGGGCACCCTGCAGTGACAGAATCCAGAGTCCAGAATTTTTAAAGAGTTGTATTCAATTTGAGAAAGCTTGTTTTCTTTCTTTTTGTCCAATTTAAACAAAGCTCACATTTGTTTTGAATATTGCCAGCACTAATTAAGTTATTATGTGGTAACGTACTGTTGCACTAAAAACCTGACATTTTATATCATTCTACAACAATTTTATAGATATATGATCTCCACGTTAGATATTAAGGAACTGAGGTATAGAAGGTGAGTAAGTGACTTGTCCAACTTTCCACAGCTACCAAATAATGAACCAAGACTGAAAATTTTGACTCCAAAGCCTGATTCTCAGCTGCTATTCCAAAAACTTTCAATCAGTTCTTAATTGCTTCAAATATTAAGTATATACTTTAGATAAATAATATGTAACTTTCTCCGAGATGATACTAGAACTTCATAAAAGATACCGATAGATATCAGAAGATTCCAGTGGGTGTAAATTAACTTTGAAATAATACTTTTTAACAAGAAAAATGGAAAAGAAAAAAATTACAGTAGATGGGCACGATGAATTGAGTGCCAATGAAGAAGGCTTTTGTCACTGGTGGAGACTCTGTCCTTCACCAAATGTTAGCCACACTCCCCTGAACCCTCTTCTGGACTAAGCCTCAAACTTATCCCCATCTTTCTGGTTCCAAGTAGCCCAGTGTTAGCAAGAACACTGCTCAGTCATTTTAGAGAGAATTCCCTACTTTTGACACTTGGTCAAATTCTTCATCTTCCATCATCCCCCAGGTGATATCTGAATACCCTGTCCTGCCTTCAGCAAGAATCCTGTAAAGTCAGTTTATCAAGAATCCCGCTGCCTTTGATGTCTCCTTTGTAATTGTCCATCCATTAACCAACCCCTTTTGCTTCCTGACTGTAAATCCCTACTTGTTCTTGTGCTGAGAATTGAGCCCAGTTTGATACTGAGGTCTCTGTTTGCCTGCTGCTATAGTTCCTGAATAAAACTCGTTTTTATCACAGCAACTACTGTCAGGCTTTGCTGATTTTTCGTTTGTCTGTTTGTTTTGTTTGTTTTTAATTTAACACTGTTCACCTACAGAGCAGAGAAACAAGAGGAAAGGAGTAAGTTTTGATGACAGTGACATTTTTTCACCCCATAGTTTTTTCCTCCTATACTTAAAAGACTCTTTGCATGGAAGTTTTTTACTATTGGTTTTGGCAATATTCCTGAAATCAACGGAGGAATGCAATTGTTTACTTAACATCTTCAAAATATCAACTTTGCCAGACAGGGACTGACTGTATCTTTTAATTTAAAAGTGGGCACTCTCCCACTGAAAAATTACAAAATCAATCTAAAGTCAGCTTTGGAGAGACTCTTTCCCACCAGTACTCTGCTACTTTGATTGGGATTTACTGTGGGTAAAATAATACCCTTATCTTCCTGTTTGCTCGCGTTTATGAGTAGGAGATATCTTTGAAGAAGAAAAAACCGTTTTGATCCACAATCCTTTCTCCACAGGGTAAACCTCTGTTATCACTGATAGTGTGTTTATGGTGTGAGATTGTCTTGTTCAAAACTGCATTTCGTGAGACAGCCATAAAAGATTTTCAAATATTATCAAGTGAGCACTTTGGATGCTGGAATAACAAAAGCAGAGCTGATCTTTCATTTGATAACAAGTCTTCTGTGATTTCTCTTGTGTACTAAATAAATCAGTTACATCAACTGCAGTAAAACAACAAAACACCACTTAGCAGCTGGTGTTGGCTGGACAAATTTCCACCAGCAAAGTTAGTCCTCTTATAAAGCAAACTGTCTTAACTTGTGACTTTATCATTTTTGAGTTTTTATAATATCTGATTAAATTGTAAATTCTGCAGACCAGGGAAAGCCCCTTCACTCTTACTAAAATGCTGTTAAAATAACTTTGTGTTTTTTCAATGGCATAAGGATGAAATGTATTCCACTGCTCAGTGTCCTACAGCAGAAGCTTTCCCATTATTTTCTACAAGAGCCAACAGAGAAGCCCTGATTTCAATCTGGTCAGACACGCTGTCAGAGTCCAATCTTGACACATCAATGACAAGGCATATCAGAGCCGTCAAATGTTTACAACATGTAATAAAAACTGAACTAAAGTCAGCCATGCTATCTTCTGGTAGACCCACGGAGATTCTAGACAGTCAGTGAATTGTAGGATCCATTACATCCCAAATGTTCGATGTGTCTAGCCCTTGGCAGGGTGTCAAAGCCATGAAATTATCAATCTTTAGAGATCACTTCTGAAATGCTATGCCTTCTGCTTCCTTCAGGTGAATCATTCCCATCTGTGGTGTCAGGACCCACTGATGAAAGCTGATGGCTTTCAATAGCCTGTGACAAGTGAGGTGGCCCCCTTTCCAGATGTGGAGAAAATGATCTTGTGCCATCAGCTTTCACCAGTCAGTCTGTGCGTGATGAGGGACCATCCTCCTGAACTCCTTTTCCAGAGTCAAAAGTAAAAACCAGAACGATGTACCTAGTCTTGTCCACAAGAGCAGACTCGCCACCAGAGGAGCAGGCAGGAGGGCATTTTAAAGCTTACGTAGATACTGGTATTTCATATCTAGAAACCAAATTATGCCTTCATTTTTGAACTTCTACTTTCAGAATGAGCACGAATATTAGGTATCTGAAAATAATGTGGCTGTAAACAATGCAAATTGGTGGCCATGTGCACATTGTGGTAACCATTAGATAGGCATTCCTTGTCTAAATGGACTTTTAGCCCTGCTAATGGTATGCTAATGATGAAGAGAATTGTTACTGACTTTCATGGAGCAACTTCTTTCTCATGACAGGTTTAGATTGTTTTCACTCACTAGATATTAGAATTCCAACTATTTCAACCATAAAACCACAATTCAAGTTTCTCCTACCAATACAGTATAGCTATCATATTTATTTTTAAAAAACTATTTTTTAAGTATGGATGATCTATTTTCTAGTTAATTTCAACCTCTAGTTTCAGCCTCTAGCTTCATATGTAGTCCAGGTTTGGTCAATTCACTATAATTTTTTATTGTTGTTTTTAATTTTATTTCATTCACCAGAATTTGTGATTAAAGACTATTAATACCATTAAGGATAATAAGAAAAACAAATGGCTTCCCAAATTTCCAATTTGGAGACAATATGTGGAATGATATGCTGGCGTGAGAGATGGAAAGCAAGTATTCAAAAATAATATCAACAAGTTACAGAATATAGCAGATGATTTCTGGTTTTACCATAATGTAATTACGTTAATGTGAAAATACCTATTGAATTTATTTCCCAAATACATGGCTTTTAAAAATTGCATGATGAGAAGGTATTGATTATGAAATGTAATTAATTAAATAATTGAGCCATATATATTCCCAATAACTCATGAAGAATATACATATATAGACATATATAACCTTATAAAAAAATTTAATTAAAATATATTTTACATCCTTATTATATAAAATTTATTCAATATTTTGTGAAACATTGCAAATTGTAACACACCATACTCTTCATGGCAGAAAAAATTTCCTAAAATGTAAAAGTCAGTTTGAAAAGCAAACTCACCCCAAAATTACAGATTCTTTCTGCAAGTGAATCATCTTTGATCATTTTTCTTTTTAAGAATGTAAAATATCCTGAAGTAGATGTCATCCTGAAGTAGGATGACACCTGCACCCCAGTGTTCATAGCAGCACTATTTACAATAGCCAAAACATGGAAACAGCCTAAATCCATCAACAGGTGACTGGATAAAGAAGATGTGGTATATTTATACAATGGAGTACTACTCAGCCATAAAAACTGACAACATAATGCCATTTGCAGCAACATGGATGCTCCTGGAGAATGTCATTCTAAGTGAAGTAAGCCAGAAAGAGAAAGAAAAATACCATATGAGATCGCTCATATGTGGAATCTAAAAAACAAACAAACAAACAAACAAACAAACAAAAACAAAGCATAAATACAGGACAGAAATAGATTCATGGACAGAGAATACAGACTTGTGGTTACCAGGGTGGGCAGAGGGTGGGAAGGGATAGACTGGGATTTCAAAATTGTAGAATAGATAAACAAGATTACACTGTATAGCACAGGGAAATATACACAAAATGTTATGATAACTCACAGAGAAAAAAATGTGACAATGAGTGTGTATATGTCCATGAATGACTGAAAAATTGTGCTGAACACTGGAATTTGACACAACATTGTAAAATGATTATAAATCAATAAAAAATGTTAAAAAAAAGAATGTAAAATAAATCATTTCTTGCTAAATACTCAGTTTCTTTTTTTAAAAAAATATGTCTTCCATGCTTTTTAACATTCTAGTTCAAGTTCAAAAACACTGGCCCCCCACGGAATAGCTGTTTAGGATATACATGAAGTATAATTGCAGAATTTGGGGGTAGTATATGCCATTCTTTGAAAAATCTTATATAAATAGAAATACATATGTATATATGTATTTATATTGAATTATATACTCTATATAGAGAATAAGATAGAGGTATAGGTAAAGTTATCTATACCACAAAACTTTTGGAAATCTGCAAGCTTTCTTTTGAGACTAATTACCACATTTATATTTATCACCATAAAGAAGAAATGTTTTCAAGTTTTCTTTCTCAGGGAATTAGAAATACCACATATTCTTATTTTCTGGTCGCAGTCTCTCATATTCATTTTTTTCTGATTTTTTTTCTCTCCTTTCAAATCCCCCTCCACAAAAGCCACACACATACAATGGGCATGCTCCAATTTCTTCATTACCCTAAATTTATATATACACATATACATATACATACATACACATCCTACAATCACATCCTGCTGATCTGAGCCAAATAACCCCCAAACACAGCAACATAATCTAAAGAAAGACTACAGAGCAGATATCTCAATTCACAACCTATTACAACCTGAAAATACAAATAGGAAATGTTTTTTGAATGTGTTATAAAATGAATGTCACTTTGAATTGAAACATTATGGATTGAATACATGTGTTTATGTCCAATTCTTCCTCAAACCTACCAAGAAAAACCAGTTAAGAATTTTGAAACATACATATCCACCAACACAAAGTAAACAGGAGAAAAGAATGTAAAAAACAGATGTCAACCAAATTTAAAAGAGGCCAAGTTGACAGACAAGTGATAACTGACTAATCCCCACCACCAAAAAAAAAATAAAATAAAATAAAAGATGACATCTGCAGGACAACAGAGGAAAATCAACTAGAAACCAGCCTGGGAAAGGCTCAGGATTTTGAGCCATACCGAGTTCTAGATACAAGTCTTGAGGAGAATTACTCAGGCCTCCAAAAGCCTGGAGCCCTTACATCTAGGCAACCGTCTCCACTAATAATGAGGGGAAACAAGAGGCAGTCCATCTGGAAGGAGTTAACTGAAGAGCCTCTGCACCTGGATTTTAGGGCAAAGTTGAGAGTAGAGGTGAAGCCAAGTACTCAACACAGTTACATAGCACCTGGTTATATAAAGGTCCCTGTGTTTATATAACTGTATTTATATAACCAGTGCCCCAACCAAGAATATTAGAAAGTCCGAGAGGAAAGATCTCTAGATCTCTGCATTTAGAGGCAGTTCCAACATGTCTGCTAAGTCATTGTGTGATCGATCCCTCTGCAGTGAGGTCTGGTAGAAACAAACTTTGTCCATGTACAAAGACCTTAAAATCACCTTTTCAGTGCCTCATAGCATAAATATAAATGGCAGATAATAATCAGTGGACATTTCCAGGAGAGTTGCTGCTATGAAAGAGACAAATAAAGCAAAAGAGAAAGCAACAAGCCTGTAACAAAATAGATAAAAGAAACAAAGAACAATCTTTGGGAAACAGGGACCATGTAGGGAGCAGTGGGAAACTTTGAAATAGCTATTAATCTGCAGAGAGGTATCAGATGACATTGTATAAATATTACCAGAGAAAAAGGGCACTACAGGAAAAGAAAATCAAGACAGTAAGAAAGAGCTCCTGCAAATTATAAAAAGATGGGCAAAACTCAAAAAGCAATGACCACCTCCACCACCACCACAAAACTAAAAGAGAATGGAACTGAAGTCAGGGATAGAGAGAAAAAAAAAAAGAGAGAGCAAAAGTAAGATGGAAATAAGGAAAGAAAAAAAAAAAGAGATTTAAAAACAATTAATTTACAAGTTTCAACTCTCAAGTAGAAAAAAGAATAGAAAGGAAATCATCTAAGAAATAAACTGAAGGATATTTTTTTCACTGAAAAAAGCCACACTGGGCACCTAGCATAATAAATTAAATGAGACCCCACACAAAAGCATATTTTTTAATAAAATTTCTTCAGAATCTTAGGAGGAAAAATAAGAGCATAATCTCACAGAAAGAAGAAAGCGCATATATTCAGGATCCAAAAGAAGAAGAGCATCCAATTTTTTCAACAGCATTGCAACTAGTAGACAGTGAAACAATGTCTTACAAAATATGAGAAAAAGTGACTTCCAATTTAGAATTCCTCATCAAAACAAAACAGCCACTGAAGTATGAAAAACATATTTTTAAAAAGTTTCAAAATGTTTCAAAAGACCAGTCAAGTCCCTTCCTAAGGCAGCTGATCTAGAAGACCTTAACGTTCCTCTCAGCAACACTTAAATTTAAATGAGCTTCTTCCTAACTCTAGATCCCCGACTCCTTTTTCTTATAGCATTTACTTTAGAAAACTTAGAATTAATTATTTCTCTGCTCTTTAGCAATGTTAATCTTTTTAAAAGACGTGGCAGTTTTACAACCCAGGCATATCTTTCTCTAGGACCTGGGAGCCATCTTTTCATAATATACTCACCAAGGAAGATAGTGGTCCTATCTCCCATTTCTCTGGCAGAGTAAGAGTCTATCTTAGGCAGGCATCTTCCTCTAAGTTGTAAAACTACCCCCTGTGATAAAGATATCAGAGTTTATTTTCCTTTAGATAAAGCCAATTAGCAAGCACGGATGGCCTATGATTCCTCCAACCTGCCTCTTAAAGATTTTCCAGCCCTTTGTTTCAGCAGAGTTGAACTTAGAGCTCTGGATTCACTCCCTTGTTACAATAGCCTTGAATTAAGTCTTCCTTGCCTATTTAAATTTGTACAGTGCAGTTTTTGCTTTGACACAATTCTAGCTTGTATTCCAAAAGAAGGTGTAAGAGAGAGCATCCAAAAAGACACGTGAACCTCAAAGTTCATAGTGATACTATTTACACACACACACACACACACACACACACACACACACACGATGAAATACTACTCAGCCATGAAAAAGAATGAAATAATGTCATTTGCAGCAACATGGATGGACCTGGAGATCATCATTCTAAGTGAAGTAAGCCAGAAAGAGAAAGAAAAATACCATGTGATATCACTCATATGTGGAATCTAAAAACAAAACAAAACAAATGAATTTATTTACAAAACAGAAACAGACTCACAGATATAGAAAACGAATTTATGGTTACAGGCAGGGAAGAAGGGGTGGAGGGATAAATTGGGGGCTCAGGATTTGCAGATACTAACTACTATGTATAAAATAAATAAACAAAAAATTCCTACTGCACAGCCCAGGGAACTATTTTCAATATCTTGTAATAGCCTATAATGAAAAAGAATATGAAAAGGAATATGTATGTATATATTTATATATATAACTGAATCACTATGCTGGACTCCAGAAATTAACACAATATTGTAAACTGACTATACATCAATTAAAAAGAATACAGAGAAAAATCACCGAAAAAATCAAAACAAAAATAGACTATGTAACAGGAAAGGGCTAAATAAAATCCCTGGGCTGATGATGAAAGAAATCGCAAATGAGAGTTGTCAGAGTTTGACAGCATCAAAATACATTGGGAGAGAAGGAGGGAAAGTTTGAGAGAGGTGAAAGGACTCAAATAGAACTAGAAAATTCCTAGATGAATCTTACCATATTGAGAGAAAATGTACACTTCTACCAGAAATTTAGGGCTGAGTTAGTCTAAGGTTAAATAAAAAAAAACTCAGCCAAGGAAGTAGCTAGGCAATTATTAACTCCACTGGAAATAAAAAGGTGGGCACAAAAGGCTGGGGAGGGGGTGTGTGTATGTGTGTGCTTTTTTCTGCTGTGACAAATATTTACACAGTCAACACATTATAAATCCTAAATAAAAGTTGATGCAACCAATATTATCATAGGATGATGTCGGGAGGAAGGGAAGTGAGGACCGTACTTGTGAGTGGCAGGGCACAAGAGAGTTAAATCCTCAACTGCAATATTACAAGTAAAAAGTTAACGTCTAAGATTTGAATACATTAATACCAGAAGCAATGGTTCAAACAGGTGAAGTATTTGATTGTCAAGGGACTTGGGGTAAGGATGGTGAGGCTTCTAGAAGATAATTCCTTTTCCTTGCAGGACTGGAAGTATTATTTGCCTTTTTAAATGGCAAATATGTAAATTTGAAATATAATAAGAGCAGGATCTACAAGGGTTATAAAACCATCTGCTTGCTGAAAATAAAAATGAGGAAAAAGGAGAAAAAAAATACAATGAAGCACAAAAAGAGGAAAAGGAAAGTTTTAAAAAGGACAAGAGCCCAAAACAACACAAAACAGAAGAGCTGCATTTCTCATAATCATTTCCTGGGTTGTTATCTCTGAATGACTATGTGAATGATCTCTGGCCTTGACCAATACTTACATTTGCAAATAGCGACTTAGTAGGCTAACATCCTGATCAGAACTGCAAGCAATGGCACCCATTTGCTGAATCACAAACTGGACCTAAATGACTCAGCGTTTTGTGAGTCACAACCTTCTCTTAACACCACAAGCAGCTACTACAGTTCTGATCAAACAGATTATGGTATTATTGTGATGTTTTCAGAACTGCTTTGCAATGTTCAACACGTCAACCTTTTTTGTCCCAGATGAACTATTTTAAGAAGTCACCAACCTCCCTAAGTCCCTTCACCACTCCCGGTCACCCTCATTCTCAGCAATTAACCTTACCTTTTCCCTTACAGAGAAATTAGACACCATCGGGTCCAGTCTCTTTCTCACTCTTAAATCCTACACCTTCAAATACATCCTAATTTTCACCTAAATATTCCCCTTCCCTCTCTTCACAGGAGATATTCGAAAACCAGCACTTGTGCCCCAGTTCCACGCCCCTGGTGATCTCTGTAAATTTCCTGGATGAGGTGCTGATTACCAAGGCCAGCCTGCCTCTACTGCCTGTGTAAAACCCGCTAGTGCTCAGGAATATGTGATGAAACACCTCAAGCCCAGCTGTTAGAAAAGCTATTCGAAAGATTTATACAGGTATTTCTATTATTTAAGCATTTTTCCCCTGTTGCAAATGTTTTCCAACCCTCGCAGTCCAATATCACCCCTCACCTATGCTATTAAATGATGCTCCTAAAGAGAAAAATTGGATGGCTTTTGATTTTGCACCTAAAGGTATAATCTTCTTGAGGGTGCCTGCCATCTTTTATTTATATGCCATCCGTTAGCAAATCCAGGCTATGTATTAGTGTAAGGGTCATTTGGTGTCAGGGATGCCTCATTGGTTCATAATTATTCTTTACAACAAGCCTATTTTCTGGATCTGATTCCCTTAATTCTCATGGGTCTCAGCTTTGTTTTTAATCTGTCCATCTTTACTGGTTCTTTTCTCTTAACATTCATATATGCTCAAATCTCTTTAGAGATAAGAGATAGTATTTCCACTCCTCCCTCTAGAAATTTTTCTCTCTCCAATAAGTCCTGTGTATTTCACTTCCTTAATATCTCTTCTCATCTAAATCCTTATTACTACTACGCTCTTCACTTCTTCTTTTAGTTGCTTGCCTGAATCTTCTGTTTTTCTGATCAATTTCCCCCCTCCAACTCTATTTCATAAATATCCCCTTTTGAGACTCAGACCCCCATATCCAACTTGTTTATGAGACATGTTCACTTGGAAGTCCCACGGACACCTTGACTCAGTATGTCCAAATCTAAAATCCTCTCTTCCTCACTTGCCTGCTCACTCTCCTCTTGGCTGTAAATTAGTGGATGTCACTTAGTTGTTCAAGCATATATGTGATCATCTTTGGTTTCCTTCTGTCCTTTACCCTCAACATCCTAATAATTATCAAATTGTAAAAATTTGATTTCATAATTGTCTGTCAAATCTACTCACATCTCTCCATTCCCACCTGCACTCTCTTTACTTGGATAATGATTGTTTTCCATCTGAATTTCTGAAAACCTCATGACTGATACTTCTCCCATTAGATTTGTCCTTCTGACCATTCTTCTGGAGAGAATACGATGCACTTATAGTGATTTTTATAAACTGCAAGTATAAGTCTGTGTTTCTCCAGTTTAAGATCATTTGCTATCTCCCTATTGCTGTGAAGATAAAGTTCTAACATCCTTAACAGGGCTTAGAAGCACCCTTATCATCCAGTTCCTATATTTCTCCCTCGCTTTGACTCTTGATCCCACACTTCAATATTTCAATGTATAAAAATATTTTTGTTACTTCAAGTGCAAAATTTTCTCCTTCTCTTCTGGGTATTTACACAGTTTGTTTCATTTGACTTGAAATATTTCCGCCGTGTAACATCCATTCTCTTCAATTTCCCTGAGGTTTGAGTTAGATGATCCATTAGGTTCCCAGGGCTGTCTTAACAAAATTCCACAAATGGGTGGCTTAAAACAGCAGAAATGTACTCTCTTACAATTCTAGAGGCTAGAGTCCAAGATCAAGGTGCTGGCTGGGCCATGGTCCCTCTGAAGACCCTAGGGAGAAACCGTCCCATGCCTCTCTCCTAACTTCTGGGAGTTGCTTGCAATTGTAGACATTCCTAGACCATCAATCCAACCTTTGTCTCAATCATCACATAGCTGTCTTCCCAGAATGTGTCTGTGCTTTCATGCAGCCATCTTGTAAGGACACCAGTCATTGAATCTAGGGCCTGCTTAACCCAGTATGACCTCCTCTTAACCAACGGCATCTGTAAAGACTGTATTTCCAAATAAGGTTACATTCTGAGGTTCCCATTGGGCATGAATTTTGAGGGGACCCTGTTCAACCCAGTATAGATGCCGTTTATACATCTTACACATTTTCCTAATGCACCCTGAACAGCCCCTAGTAAGCCAGATCTAATCTTACATTGAAAACTCTTCCTGATTTATCTTTTCCCAAATTGCTCAAGGGCAGCAAACATACTTCCCTTGTTCCCCATGTTAACTTCAGTACCTTGTACAACATCTGACAGAGAGAAGAGGTTCAACATATATTTGGGGAAAAAAATGAATGGTTTTAAAAAAGAACTCTTTTTAAAATTCTTATGGCCTCCTCATTGTTTTCAGGACAGTGCACTAAACTAAAAAGGAATTTAAAGAAAGTTTATGTTAAAGTTTAAAATAGTCATTCCCTTTCCTGTCTTCCTCCTTCAGGGCAAACACAAAAACAAAAAGAAATAAAATTTTAAACAAACTAAGGTCTTCTGAAGGTGGCATGCTGCAGGTTATTTAATTTATTTTTTATTGCCCTCCTTCGTGCTTCATGGTGCTAACTCCTGCTTATCTTTCAAAGCATGGATCTTTTAATTTTTCTGTTAGAAGGGGCATCCAATTCTCCTCTGATGCCATTCTTCTTGTGGGGTAGATGCATTTTGGTACGTTCCTATAACAGACACTGTCACTTACTCTGCCCATGCCCCAGTAGTCCCCATGCCATCTGCCTATGTCATTGCAAGAGCCTACAAGTGCTGGCCAGGCTGAGATGCCACAGAGCTGAAGTCCTTGAGAAACTCTAACCAAGGACAAATATTGAGTTTAAATTACTGAGATGAGTACACTCAGGCAGGTCACCCAACTTTTCAGTGTCCCAGTTGACCTGTACCCACCCTTGAATGCAAACTGCCTGGTCTTCCTTCTCTCCTGCTTCTCTTTTTCCTAGATCTCATGGTTCTTCTTAGTATCACTAACCAAATATACTACTAGTCCCCTCTCAGCATCTGCATGTGGTTAGACCCAATCTGACCCATTTCCTAACACTCTTCTAACCCCAGTTATCATACTCCATAATCTGTTTACTTGTCTTTTGCTACTAGTGCTATGTAATGTCCCCAGTGGAATGAATAGTACATTATTACTCACTGCCCAGAACAGAGCTTTGGATGGTAGGAATGAATAAACATCTCTAATTCTATTTTTCCTTTAATGTATGAATAATTTCACAATTTTATTATGTGACAAAAATTGAATGGAAAGGCTGAGACATGAAGGTAAGATACTTGATATTAGTAACATAATTTGTAACTTTAATTATATTAAAATACATTGATTTTAAGATTAGTCATCCATAAAAAGGAATGAAATAATGCCATTTACAGGAACATGGATGGACCTAGAGATGGTCATATTAAGTGAAGTAAGTTAGACTAAGAAAGACAAATATCATATGATATCATTTTATGTGAAATTAAAAAAAAATGATACAAAAAAAGTGTTCACAAACCAGAAATAGACTCACAGACATAGGAAAAAAAAAAATTTTGGTTACCAAAGGGGAAAGAGGGTAGAGGAGGGATAAATTAGGAATATGGGATTAACAGATACACAGTACTATATATAAAATAAACAGCAAGGACCTATTGTACAGCACAGGGAACTATATTCAATGTCTTGTAATAGCCTATAATGGAAAATAATCTGAAATATATATATATATACACATATTTAAATATAAATATATATAAAAAGAAGTTTATAAATAAAATAATAAGTACTAAAAACATTCATTTTTATAGGCAAGACATTAGACATATCTTTTAAAAATGGAGGGAACTGTAAACATATTCTATGTTTCTCTTCAGTTCTGCAGACACTTGTCACCTGAATTTTTTCCTATCCATTTCTAAACGTATTTTAAACTCTTGAACATACTTTTCAAATATGTTTCCATGTCTATGGCTAAGTAATTCATTGCTTTATAAACTACTCATAATTGACTTAACCATCTTATCAAGGATTCAAACTTAAAATTATGTCAGAAGGCATGCTTCACAGTTACTAGTTTTACAAAAGTGCAGTCATGTGCATAAATGTACTCATTTAACACTGATGGATTTCATACCACTGTTTTGACAGGAAAACCTATAACTTGTGTTTTGCTCACTTGTTTACTGAACATTCAGAATGCAGTCTGCACAGATTTTTTATTTAAGCCGTAAGCCAGATCTTGTTTTTTCTTTCTTTGATGTTTATCCTTTTCATGCCTTTCTACTTTTATTACTGAATTGATTTCCCGCCTAGAGAAGCTAGCATTGCATCAAAAATATGCATTGTTCTGGGATCAGATTTACCTGGTTTTATTTACAATATGATGCAAAGCCTTGTGTTTTGTTCCCACCCCCCGCCAATGGTCTTCTGCTTTCTTACTGTATCTACTGCTGTGAGGAAGAATGGGGCTCACAGCCTGATTCAGTCAGGCTTAGCAACATGAAAAGACATATTCAAGTTTGTGTTGTGGGCATATTTACGTAAATGTCCTACCTGAAATATTCTAATGTACCTGCTGATAAAATTAAAGCATACTTTGCAGAGAAGCAATGTTTTCTAGAAGAGCAAAAAAAATAAAACAACTAAAAAATGGAAAACATTGCTTTAATCTTCAGTTATTATAACATTGAAAGATTCCTTTTTAAAATTTTCCCATAATTTGCATTTTGAGATTTTTTTCCATACTGCATCTTGTAGCAAGCAGTCCAAAAATACAAAAGATTTAAATTCCAGCAAAGGTTTGAATCTAGGCCCATTATTAGCTCAACTGTTTTTCCAGTTATAGCAAAACATAGCAAGAAAAAAAAATGTATATATAATATATTTATTCTTGTGTTATATAAATTGGAGGTAATCACTAATTACCAATAACTGCCAGAAAATGCATTTTCTTGCTGGGAAAAATAACGAAGAATTTTTATTAATAGCTGAATTTATTTATAGCTAAAATTAATTGACAATTTTCTAGGATAATTTAATTTTGCCAATAAAAAGGCCAAAGTGTTTTACTGATATTTTATGAACTTTTTTGTAGCTGATCATCTCTGCCTGTTTCTTGGTCCACAGAACTTGAGGGTCCAACCTTCCTTTTACATCTCAAAAAAGCAATAATTTTAGGTCCATGGTTTGCGTATCTATAGAATTCTCTCAAAAAGTTAATTGACTTCGTATGTATTTGATTGCTATGAGTCTCTTGTGTCAACAGACACATCAGTTCTTCAGGAACTATGCCTCTTTCCCTGGATTTAATATGGATAACATAAGCCTATCATGTGACCATAGGGGAGAGACGCCATTTTGTTTCCTTTAAGTAGTAATTTTCCAACTGAAAGAATTCGCTGGGAAAATGATACCATTAAGAGTTTCTAAAATTGGTGTCATAACTACACCCTGTTATTGGTTCTTAAGCCTGAATGTTAATTGGCCCTTTATTCAAAACTGCTTGTCAGTTTTGCATATGAAATGGAAATGTTCCGTTCTGCATTCTCTCTGTTTTCCTTAAGTTCTGCTTGCAAAATAGTTCTTTTCTGAGCTCACCTCTCTTGCATTATCCCAGCAATTGCGAACAACAGGAACAAATTCAGGCTACTAGCACTGGTTTTTCACCTCTTCATTTACAAATAAAGCTTAGTAGGTACAATATCTCCCTTCTACGTTATCACATAAGATCCTTTTTCTAAATATTTAACCCCTGCATGATATACATCACCGTCCTTCAAGCTTCTGATTTAAAAAAGACCAAACAACCAAAGGGTGGAGGGGGGAATCGTTGCTACAAAATGCCTGGACTCAAAGCCAATGCCACATGTTTTTGCTTGTCTGTTAAGGAAGCACCTCTGCTCCAGTACTCATTTTTGTACTAGTCATGGTAGGTCCAATTATTCTGTGGAAAAGAAACACATGAACATTTCAGTGTCTTAAAACAATAATTTCTCCATCTTGCTCATGGGATGTGTTGCATCACAGGTCAAATGTTCTTTTTCCGGCTGATGGAAATTTCATTTTAATACACTAGCAGAGTCAGGAGAAAAGTAAGAGAGGATGGCAGACAAAATGTTAGCTCTTAAAATTTAAACCCAGCATCCATGAAACATTTCAGCTCACATTTTATTGGCCAAAGCATGTAATGAAATATACTGTGTTAAAGAGTGTATTCTCTCCTCCCCCCAAAATTATGCCCATCTGGAACATCAGAATATAAACTTACTTGGAAATAAGATCTTTGCAGGTATAATTAGTTAAGATGAGATAATATTGGATTAGGGTAGGTCCTAAATCCAATGATTAATATCCTAATATAAAGGTCTCGTGAAGACACACAGACATGCGAGGAAGGAGACGGAGATTGGAGTGATGTATCTACAAACCAAGGAACACTAAGGATTGTTGGCAACCACCAGAAGCCAAGGGAAAGACAAGGAAGAGTTTCCCCCTCAAAGCTTCTAGAAGGAACCAAACTTGCTGACTCCATGATTTTGGAATTCTAATCATCTGGACTGTTAAAGAATAAATTCATTTTGTTTTAAACCACCCAGTTTGTGATAATTTGTTATGGTATCCATAAGAAACTAATACACATGGGATACTTAAATTCAGATGTATAGCCTTCGCATAGATAGGACACTAAAAATAATATAAGTTTTAAACATAGATTATTTCCATATAAATATGACTATAATGATATTTGTACGTGTATATAGTTAAGTGTGCTAATACTTACACTATCTGAATCCATCTGTGCACCCTCTTTTCAAGCATCAAAAGACTTGGAATCAAGAAGCAATTAAACAAGGACTTCTGAAAGATGAAACATTTGCTTAAAAGTTGATGCAGCTAAATTTATACAGTAATTTTTTTCAAAATAATTTTGAGAAAGTGCTGCCACATTGTCAGATTAATGAGACTAAAAGAAGACGTAAGCATTGAGTACATGGCATAATATTTACAGGGACAGAAATGTCTCAATTACATTTTTCTTCTGTTAGTGGTTAAGAAGAGCATGTGCTTTGAGGTCTGAAAAACCTCAAATCAAATGTGAACTTTCAAAACTTTCCAGTTGCATAACCCTGAGAACTGTATCTCACCCCCTTTGAACATGTTCTTTCTAGTTTGAAAATGTATTATCTATTCATCAAATCCCTTTGGGTATTAAAGGAGGGAATCAATGTAAAGTGCTTATCACAGACATTAGCCTATAAGCACCCAGTAAAGATTGATAATTATCGATTTCTTGCAAAAATGAACTCACACCTGGGAGGATAAAAATAAGCATCGAGGAGAAGAAATTGGAGCCTGCTGTGAGATGATAAAGAAAACTTAGCTGCTCTGAGTTCAAGTGCATGGCTTGTTTATTTGTCAAGACTCAGCGTTTCAGTAGCTCAGTACTCTGAGCTTATTAACATAAACTCTGCTAGACACAGCAGAGGAGCCATTTGTGTGAGGTTGTGTCCAACTCTAGCCCCACTGTTCAAAAGAGGGGAGAACTAATACCAAAAATGTCAGGGGGTTACTTTTAGAATTGGCTATTGAAAGCATAGTATGTGATAATTTAGGAGGAAAGGATGATCATCGGAACCAACACAAAACCACTGCATCCGGAACTGGAAGGAGGTTATACATATGCAGGGCATTTATGACTGTAGCAATATGCCCTGTGTGAGCTTAATCTTGAGCCTTTTTTCTGCATTAGCCATTAAGACACCAGATGGTTATCCTCTGACTTAAACTAACTCTGAGTCACTTCAGAGAGCTGAAATGAGGGTGGGGGAGGGCCCAAGAAACTGGAGGAGGTGGGTGGTGGGTAAAGTGGAAGGTGTAAAGACTCAGGAGTTTCCCTGGATGTAGGACTTTGTGGTGCTAAACCCAGGAAGGTTCCAGCCAAACAGAGGCAGCTTGGTCACCTAATAAGTGGAAGGCAGGAATAGGACTCCCAAAAGGTACTCAGGTCTCCATCTTAAGATTCAGGTCTCACATCTTTGCTGGGTGGGTAGCATTAAGGTTTCTTTTTTGAAGAGGATAAAAATGAGGAGGTTCATTGACTGATGGAAGTACCCTGAAGACGCCAAGATCAAAATCTTACTACAATGAAGCATGTATTTTGTGTCATATAACATTTAAAAATTTTTACATTAAAACTGTACCATTTAATCATGTAGCAATGTTGAAAATAAGCTACTATCCTTATTTTATAGATAATAAAGCCAAGGCAGAAGAGAAATTAAGTAACTGTCCTACGTTTATGTAAGGGGAATGTTTGCCATTGTGAGTGGGTATATAGCTTGAGTGAGTGTGTTAAATGCCTCATAGAATCAACTCTTTGGTGTATAAGTTTCTAAAAAGAGAAAAGGCTAGGACCCATAAGAAGATAGGGAGAAGGGAATGTGTGTGTGAGATTTTTGGTCTGTCAGTTAGTGGAGGATGCAGGAGCCCCAACCCTTACTTTGTAAGATTAGCTAGGGACCAGGGAGTTGGTGCATCAGGAAGTGCCTGGGTTTGATGTCAGAACAGAAATCCTACCCATGAACATTTCTTACATTCACTGCACTCAGGCAACGTCTACAATCAGAGACACCACCTCACGGTCAGAATAGGAGCTGCTGCTCGCTGATCTCACCGGAGACCAGGTTAATCCCTGCAGACCCAGAGAGCTTGGAAGGCAGTGGCTCCACACCTGTGCACCTGCAGACCCATGTCCCGCTTGGGTTCCTCTTGGGGTCACAGAAATGATACCACTTGCAAGGAGCTCCCTGGTTCAGTGAAACGTCCGGAAGACATTCTTGTCAGATAGAGATTTCAAATCAATATTCTCTTTCCTAGGAGCTGGGTGGCAGGAGAGCGCATGCTGTTATTCCCATTGTGAGACTTGAACTTTAACCTTGCGCTCTGGAAACAGGACTATTAGTGTGATATGAATTCATAGATGGAGAGGAGGGAGGGTGTAATGGTAGAAGAGAGAACTTTCTTATAAAAGACTAGGGTTTTTAATACCCTCTGTTATCAAAGGATTGTGATTAATGGATACACATTTAAAGGAGTCAAGTATTGCTTCATTATAAAAAAAATACTATAAAAACTTTTCTGAGATAAGAGAGTTCCCCCTATCTTTGGAGGTTTTCAAATTTAAATCCTGTTTCTTTCATATAGGGGAGTTTCAAGTATTAGATGAGAATTAAATGGCCTTTTGCTTCCTCAAATGCCCAAGTCATATTTTTAGGATTAGAGGCCAGGTTTTAGCCACCTTTTCCAGCGTTCTTTCTGCATTATTTTCTGTACTTCTCTGTGTACTTAGAATGTACCACGAAAAGTCTCGTTTATAGCTCATTGGCCAAATAGACTGAAAGTCAACCTTTAGTACCTAGACCATTTGATTTTTATAATATCTTGATTAATCATTTTGATAACTTCTAATATGTTGGAAAAAAGAGTTTTTAAAAAATAACCTACATTTTCTGGGTTTTAGTCTCCCACTTATAAAGTGGAGAAACAGCCTTTACATCAATTTCCTAATCCCATAATGCTTTGTAGACCAAATAAATGGAATGTTAAACAAAGTTGATTACTTATAATGGCTATAGCATTTATACTGAGTATCATTAATAGGTGTAATTTCATCATCAAAGTACACTTATAGCAAATATGAATGAAAGGGCCATATCAGGATTTTTGGTGATTATAATTACAGCATTCTATAAGGTAATATGTAGCGTGTGGATTTCCTAGAGCATGTGAGTCTCACTTGCCTCTCTCTTTGGTCTTAATGATGAAGACTTATGATTACTCAAATGAATCAGAAAAAAAAAGGCAACTTAATTTACTGATTGTTGTTAGCTTTGGTTGACTGTGTGGTTTGTGATAAGAAATATGGACATCACTTGGACTATATCCACCCACAAATCTATGCAAATCCTGTTTGGTTGGTTGTTTTACATCATCATCATGTCATTAGGCAGCCGATTTCCTTTCCCCCACTGCATTTTCCTTTACAACTCTACACTTAACACCTTTGATTTATTCCTGGAAAAATACTATGTCATCAATTTACCAAATGTCAGGTAATATAAGGACTGAGAAGCAGTACTGTATGATATAGACAATCTCCATCCTCAAAGACCTGTAAATGAATGAGGATCAATGGGGAGATACATACAAATAATAAGGTAAATCCTACACAAACTGTTAGGAGCCAAGACTGGAAAAGCACAGAGCGTAGGGTGCCATGAGAATACAAAGAGAATAGCAGACAAGAAAGGACAGATACACAGTGTGTCTTCAAAGTTGAAAATTAACCAGAATAAAAGGGCAGAGGGCACCTGGCAGGGAGGGAGGGTTGTTCTAAGCAGAGTACATGCTCCTATTTAGGAGTAAAACTCAGCATAATATATTCAGGAACTAAAAGAACTTCACAACTGGTAAGGGTGGAGAGAGATAATGGAAAACACTGTAGCAATAAGTGAAAGATAATTGATAAAAAGTATTGACTACCATGCTAAGTATATTTAAAATTTGTCTTGAGGACATGGTGAAAAGGGATGGCACAATCATATTTATGTTTTGGGAGAGCATTGTCTCTGCAGGATGAAGAGAACCCTAATGGATAAGAGGAGGGCAAAGCTGGATGAAGGCAGCTTGATGAGGAGACTTCTGCTAAAATCCAGGTAGGATGTAAGGAGGTGACGGATTGGAAAGAATGGAGAATCCTATTTCCAGAACTTCAAATTGGTTAATTGAAGAGGACTGGTTAACTGAAGAGAAAAGGAAAAGTAAAGCTCAACAGGACATACAGGATTCTGTTTACGTGCTTGAATCTATGTGATTTTTGTAAGCAACGTGAGAAGGTGATAGAAAATAAGAAACAAAGTTGGTGAGAAGTTTTGCTTGATACAAGGGTCATGTAGAAAATGTATTAGTTTGAACATAACAACTCAGCAGTCAGTAGATAATGACTGAGTAAATTATTCAGAAAGAGAAGAGTGGGGAAAAAAAGCCTGTATTGAACTGGAAGTTACGTCAGGAATTACAAGTGTTGGGGGAGGTCGTTGGGAAACAAGACTTCAGGCTGACCTGGGAGCTGGATTTGGCAATCTGAGGTACTTCACCCCCTCACAGAATAAGTGGGATGAGGAAGCCTCGGGCCTACTGCCGGTGGAGAGCTCTTTCTCTGGCCTCTTTTTGTGAACATGGCATATGGATCAATGGGTCCTTGCTGGTTCAGCAGGGATAACTTTGTGTTGTTGGAGGGCAGCTCACTGGGCCCTAGCAAGGGATGAGTCTACCCGGTCCACCTGCAGTCTCTTGGTCAGAGGTCTGGAAGCATGGGCTTGGATTGTCTTTTTCTGTTGGATGGAATTTTGCTGCTATATTGCTCCCCCACTTTTGAGCTCCCTGACCAACTTCCCTTTCCCTTACTACATTTCAGAGTTCTCCTTTGTTCATCTGTTAAGTCATTAACACATTTATAGTTGCACTTAGAGGGTAGAAGCAGGTAGAGATGATTCTGCACCATCTTATCCAGCAGACTGGAAGTCCTTTGTCTTTAATTTAAACCAATGGTTCTAAAATTATTTCACCCCCAATGGCAGTTGGCAATGTCTAGAGACATTCTCGGTTGTCACAATAAGGGTGAGTGTTACTAGTATCTAGTGAGTAGAACCCCCAGATGCTGCTAAATATCTTACAGTGAATGCACAGAACAATCTCCCACAACAAAGAATTATCTAGTCCAAATGTCAGTAGTGCCAAGGTTGAGATATATTGATTTAAATATTCTCCTGTATTAAGATGAAACTAATTGGCTGCTTTTAAAGTGTTTTAGAATAAGACATTGGTGTTATTTTTCCCCTTCTTCATCATAGCGTTGGTCCTAAGGTAGAAATTTATCTTTCTAACATGCAAAGAGCCTTCCCAAATGCACGCTTGAGGATTTGCAATTTTTAATTTTGAAAAAGGCCTTTTTCTTTCATTTGATGCACTTCTGAAATAAAAAGAAAGTTATTTTATCACATGACCTTGAGACTGTCTGCATCACACTCAGTCAAGGAAATTTTTTAAAAGCTACTAACATTTGTCCCTCCCATTACATTTCCCACAATTAGATGCACAAAAGTGGTCTGGGGCTCTGGGCTTCATTTACATCTCTTTCCTTTGTATGCTAAATATAATTTGGCATGCTCTTTAACATTTATTATTCTGGTATCGTTTGATGTTATAATTTACTCTCTATGGCAGCATCTAATTTACTACTAATCTTTTCAAGGGTTGAGTAAAGATCCTGGAAACCTTGCCTCTTTAAACACTGCCAGAGGTTTGGGAACTCCCAGAATCAAAGAAGGAGTTGGTGTGGCAGCTCATTACCGAACTGTGAGCTCTAGATATATTGAGTTACTGCCAGAAAATATTTGCACTCTATGGTCATAGGCTTTATCCTTTCGTCAATGAGATCTAAAGCCGACTGCCTGAGTATGGTTAATGCTTCCTGATGGTCTTCTTCCCTGGAACCGAGGAATCCTTGTCAATCTCACTGTAGCTCTGCCCTTTAAAAGTGGTGTGCTGGGGCCAATAAAGCAGGAAGGTATTGCTCCTGAATAAACAGCTCATCAAACGTCTGAGAACAGAAGGTTTCGAATGTATCAAAGCAATTGGCACAGTTGTTCACTAGTTAATTAGGAACACAAAGGCACTTTCATCAAGCTGCCCAGACCAGGGGGCCATCTGTGTGACAGCATTGCCTCTCTGATGATATGTACAAACAGAGCTTAGCCAGAGCCCCCAAGGGAAGGCTTACTGACCTCCCTGCTGTAATATATATATAAAGCATATGGAAGAGATGAAAAAATTGAATATAATCACAGAACTAGCCCTGTTTTTAGTGTTTAGTCTTCTGAAGAATTTCCTAGGGACTTATGTCCTATCTATGTTAGTTTTGATAATTGCTTTATTTTACTGCTACATATTTGAGTAATAGTCATAATTATTCCCAGTTTGTGGAGGTCAGGGCACTTCTAACGCAGTAACACATAATGTATTATAAGTGCTTTTTTTTTTTTAAGTTCTCTGCCTTCTGCACTGTGTATAAGTTTGTGAAGGTAAGAACCATATCTATTTTGTTTAATTTTTTGGCCCTTCTACCTAGAATAATTCTGAAATGTAGTAGAATAATGGGATGATTTGGAAAGTGTTTTTCTTTGAAAAATAATGTTTTTGGTTTACTCTGACTCCTGAAAACCACATCTCCACATTCATATACCCAAATTCAGCTTTGCAAAAATGTATATTAGTACCTGAAGTTGCTCTGTATAATAATAATATTTTTGTTCCTTATCATTCTTATATTTGAGTGAGGGGAAAAAGTGATTGAAATGCCTTCTCTGTCATACTGATATGACATTTGAAAATCACTTCTGTTTGTTAATTCTACACTCCTCTTTTACTATCTAAATTGCCATCATCCTAAATATCATATATTTATACCAGAAAGAGGCCAGCATGAAGTCACCGTGTTTGGTACAATTACCTTGTTAACAGGTCGGTCACTGATAATGAATGGGTCTCATTTCTGGGGTTCCTCGAGCCTCGACCACACGTTATCAAGAGCCGGAGAGAACTAATGCACATGCACCATCATATATGTTTCTGGTAACTTCTGCCTTTTTTGGTAGAAATAGGTGCTTCTTCTTTGTCACCGAAGTTCCTGATACTTCATAGACTTATTTTTTTGCAGGCCCATTGGCCCAAATAAACAGTGGCTATTGAAGTCCAGGGCCATTTCTTATTTCTTACTGCATGTATTATTCGACCACACAGAAGCTGAGTGTGCATAAGACATGACAAAATAGCAGTATGGCTGATGCTTAATGAATCTCTAGTGGATGAATGATTCTAATTAGTCCAATAGAAACTAAATGTAAGATGATATATATATATATATATATATATACACACACACACACATATATATGTATTTTTTTAATGGGCATTTTTAGAGACTAAAGAGACTTTCATTCTATTCCTAGTAAAAACAAAGCAGGCTTTCTATAGATAAAGGATAGTGTTCAAATAAATTCTAAATCAATCTCTTCAATCGTGACTGTTATTATCTTTCGTCCTTTGGAAGTTGTTTCCTCCTTTCTAATCACTTAAGCACATGGTTCACATCCTTCCTTGTCTGTAGCCTTTTGCCAAGACCTATCAGAAAAACAGACTCCACAGAGCTGTAATTCCACATTGCTTTAACAAGGCTTTGTGGAAATAAATAAATAAATAGCTTTCCTTCTTAATTTTCTAACTACTCCAAAACACTTTACTTCTTTCCTTCCTTCTTTCCTGATTTCTTTTTTTTTTTCTTCACTCTATCATTGAAAAGGCCAACCTCGGCCTTGCTAATATGCTAGAAAGACATACAAGACTCAGAAAAAGTCCTTATACTCACAGTTACAGGTTATTACTGCAAAAGGACATGGGCTAAAATCAGCAAAGGGGAAATGCACATGGTCAAAGCCGAGGAGAAAGCAGGTACAAGCTTCCAGCTGTTCCCTCCCGCTGAAGTCACAGAGGATGCAATCAATTCTCCCAACAATATCTGACAACACATGCAAATTGTGGCCAATCAGAGAAGGTCAACCAAGCCCTACTATCCAGAATTTTTATTGGGGGTGGGTCATAAAGGAATGAAGCACCCATATGGTTGACCTCAGGTTCTACCCACTCCAACCTCAACCCCAGAGCAAACATTGGCATTCACCATAAATCATATTGTTAGGCAAACTTATTTCATCAAACTGGGACGGCAAAGTCCAAAGCCCCAGGTATTCAAAAGTAGATATTTTTCGTAAATACTGCATGGCCCAAAGCTTTAGGCATGCAAAAACTCTCATATCAGGCAGAATATTCCTAGGACTCAGAAGCTGTCTCCCAAGAGGGCAGTCAAGGGTCAATCCTAAAGATGGGTCTCTCTTTGAATATGCAGATTTTGAGCACTCCAGACCTGCTGAATTAACCCTTTCGGTATTATGGTCACAGAGTAGGGTACATAATGTGCACTAATTTTAAGGTAAGAGATCAGTAAATTTTTATGCATGGTACAACTATGCAGTTAGCATCCAGATCAGAGTACAGTTTATTTTTGCTTTTGATATCTATATCCTTGTCTTTCCAGTAAGTTTCTTGTGAATTTCATTTAGTTAGACTTTTTTTTTAACCACTCTGGTAATCTTATCTTTTTTAGTTGATATGAATTTACAATTTAGCTGAGTTTAAGTCTGTTTCCTTTCTGTTTTTTTTTTCTTTGTTTGCCTTAGCCATGAAATTCTTACTTTATATTGATAGTTCTCATGGACTCACATTTACTCCTTATATCACAATTCTTCATAAGTTAGACAATAATTATTCTCTCCTTGTTTCTGGATATAGTGCATCCAATTAGAGATTATATTTCCCATTTGTCTAGATGTGGTTATGACATCAATGTCAGACTCATAGGAAATTAGACAAAATGATGTGCAAAATGTCTGCAATGCCCCTAACTTAAATACACACACATATACACACACTTTCCCTTGGCTGATTCTCATTTTTCCTTCCCAGATTCCAAAATATGAATGGATTAGTAACCTAGATATTTCTAAGTGAATGAGGGCAATGCTTCAGGGAATGGCAAAACAAACAGATTAGAAAGAACCCGAGTCCTGAAGTGACTATTCCACCCAGCTGCCCTACCAGCTCAGTTTGGCCATAATAAACTTCTATCATCGTTAAACCATGTATTTTGAGGGGTTTTAAACATGATTAGCTTTTAACGATCACAAATAATATCTAGCATCAGATAGCAATTCACGAGGATTATTTAGAATTAGACATACTGGACACTGTCATAGCTTGTAAGAATTTTGAGGTGTTTATTAGACACAGATGCACTTTCAATATATCAACATTTTACATTTTCAGTGACAAGGTTGAGAAGCCTACACTCTGTTTGTTCCAGTAGATATACTTTTTAGAACTGGACTATTTCCCACGTTTTCACATTAAAAAGATAATGATAGATTTCAAGTAACAGAGCTAAAATGTTCTCCTAACCTGTCCCAATCTTTGGCTACATGATGTTGACGGTTTTGCCTCCCAAATCACCTTGAGATCCTCTCCAGGGTCGTAGTGCAGCAACCAGCCATGGCCTGCCCGGATTCCTCGTCTGGCCAGTGAGTGACTTACAGTGACTTACATTATGTGCATGGAAAGAACAGAGAATTAGGAGTAAAGCTTTATATTCATACCTTATCTTTTATTCTTTCTTTGTACTGCCTTTGGCTACTTTGGGTATCAAAGTAATACTGATAAGATGAGTTGAGAATTCTCTCCTCATATTTTCTGGAAAAGATTGTAGAAAATTGATATCAATTTATGTTTAAATATTTGGTAGGTTTCTCCAGTAAAACCATCTGATTCTGGAGATTTATTTTTCAGGAGCTTTTTAATTATAATTAAATTTTCTTTAATAATTACAGGACTATGTAGATTATCTATTTCACTTTGATTGACTTAGTAGTTTGTGGTTTTCAAAGAATTGATCATTTTTTTTCTAAGTCCATGTGCACAAAGTTGATCATAGTGTGCCCTTATTATCTTTTTAAGATAAGAAGTTAAATGTAGAATCACCATATGATCCAACAATTCACTTCAAAGTATTTACTCAAGAGAAATAGAAACATACGGTCACAAGGAAACTTGTACACAAATATTTATAGCAGCATTATGCAAAATAACCAAAAGGTAGAAACCCAAATGCCCACTCATGGATAAATGGATAAAGAAATTGTTGTATATCTACACAATGAAATACTATTCAGCTACAAAAAGAGGTGTGGAGTACTGAGGCATACAACAATGTGGATGAACGTTGAAAACATTATGCTGTGTAGAAGTCAGAAAAAATGGTTCCATGTTGTATGATTTCTGTAAATACAAATATATATTCAGTACAAGCAAACCCACAGATACAGAAAGTTGATTGGGGGTTAGCAGAGAATGGGGAGCTGGGGAGTGATTATTTCATGGGTACTGGGTATTTTTAAGGGGAGATGAGGGAGTTTTGAAACTGGAGAAAGCTGGTTGCTCCACAACATTGTGAACACACTAAATACCACTGAAACGTGAACTTTAAAATGGTTACTTGAATTTTACGTGAATTTCACCTCAAGAAAAATATTTTAAAGGCAATTAAGAAACAAAGGCTTGATTGCAAGCTCTTTGAGGGAAAATTCTTTCATATTTCCCGTGTAAGATCTCAGGATAAGTACTAGAAACTGAGCAGCTGAGCATAAGTCCTTGCTGACTGTAAAAAAGCTCCAGTAAGCAATGTCACTGGGCAAGGGCAGCTGAAAATTACAATGTGCTAAAGCAATAACAAAATATACAGTAGCCATTGTTCAAGTTGCCTCGATCTGTGAACTATGATAGAATATTCAAAAGTCAGTAGCGATTCTCAAAAGAATGCTGGCAACTTCTACCGTCTGCATCTGCACCGGAGCTGCCCTCCAGATCTGTCAGTGGCTGTAGCTGTTCACCTACAGTGACAGGCATTTGAGAGGAACGCTAACTAGAAATACTTGCTGCCACCTGGCACTGAATTCCCTCTAGGCTTTTCATGTTTCGGAAATTTTCTGTAGGTCAGCAGGTGTATCAGGGCTCCTACTCCCAGGAAAAGCAGTACCCCATTTTCAGAATGTCATTACCATGGCAGAAAAATCATAAAATTAGGAGACACGAGTATTTGTCCTGCTACCTAATGCAAAGCAAAATTGTTCCCTGCAGCATGGTCTCACGTGCTTTGGTGCTGTCTAATTTTAAATGATTCAGCTTCTACAGATTTTGGGATATTTTTTCTTTTTTAGTGCCTGGTGTGGCACCCGGTGATTAAGCGTCTGCAGCTTTGCTGTTTCTGATATTTACTAGAGGACATGGCGTGTCTGAATGAGAATAAAACAAACGCTGTCATTTACAGGGGAATAGGCGCCCAAAGAGGTGCGGGCATGCGGCCTTCACCAGCTCTCTTTAGAAAGAGGAACTATGTATTGTAGTAGGAAAAAAAAATAGAATAAATATTGTAAAGTGACTCTAATTGAGAATGAGTTTCTGCCGCCATGACGGTGTGATGCTGTCTGGCAACATTTAGGGCATTGCCCACGCCTCCCTGTCACTCTTGCAGTTAACAGGTTATCATAGGACTCCACTCTGTCATACTCCTGGATGATACTCCACGTCCTTGGGTACAGCTTGGCTTTCCAAATCCCACTTTAGTTAACAATGTATTTCTCGATGGTTTAAGAAAGTGTTGGAAAACCCCAGTCAAAATAAGCAGATTTGTGGCTATTTGACCCAAATAGTATAAGAACCAGGAAGATTACGTAAATGGAAGTCTATTTGAAATCATTTCAGTGTGAGAGTATGACTCTTTCTACTTAGAGCACGAGGTTCCGGGGATACAAAATGTATAACACATGGTCTTTATACTGTTCCTGCAGCACCCCATCAAGAGAACGAATAACCAGCTGTAATACAAGGGGATTATCAACAACTGAAAAAAAGGCACTTACGATAAGAAGTCAGACTATCCATATTCCTGTGAAGAGCTCTGATCAAGAGGTTAGAAACTCAAGGAGAATTGAGGAAATAGGTAACTGTGCTAATGCCAGGAGAACAGGTGGGGTTTTGTTGCTGTGGCTGTTCCCCAGAAAGGGTGACAATTGGTAGAAATGCAAATTAGCATTACAACCTGTTTCACTGGACCACACATCTTTAAGAGATGGTGATTTTTTTGTTGATATTATGTATTTTTTCTATGTGTGGTACATTATCCTTTCATCCAAAGTACACTGAGCACCAAGATCCTGGATGATTTTGTTAACTAAGAATCTTTTTAGAGAGAAGAATCATACACGTTTAGAAAGAATTATTATCACAAAGTTACAGACATGGTTTCTTTTTATTAACAAACAAACAAAAAAAGCTTTAGAAAATTTAGCTCAGCAGATTGTGGGTGGATACTGATGGTTCAGCAAAGTCACAGGATTTTGAAGGGACTCTCCCATTAAACTCTCAGAGTTTGATGTCTTATCTGTTATACACACCTTAAGATCATAGAAATGCACTTTGTTTTGTTTACTTAAAAATACAATTCTTGAGTGAAAACAGTAGCAGTCATAAAATAATGTAATGAATCACCCAAACCAAAGTTAAGTCAATCAGACACATGGCCAAGTCAGTATATTTAGCGATGCATATCAAACTACATTGATGGAAATGGTGGAAGATCAATGAAACAAAAGTACAGCAGAGTCACAGGGTCCAGCATGCTGAGTACAACTTGCACTGTCACTAAAAATGCCAATAGAACTTAGGAAAACTGAAATGCTGAAGTCAGAGTTAATTATTTCACTGAATTTTTGCAATGGTCATGGAAATTTATTCAGTCTTGGCTTATGCATTGTAAAAGAGTTGAAAGCTGATGAGAGTTCAGATAGGAGACAAACAAGACAGAAAAAAATGGGTGTGTCAAAGACTCGTAGAAACTAAGTAGGAGCAAGTCAGTCAACCAACTAGTCAACTGGTATCATACAATTCAATAAGAAGGATTATGTGCTTTAAACATAATGGACAGTTTAACCTGTGAAAATGGGGTTAAATGATTGTGTACTGGATACTTGCAAGTGTGTAACTATGAACGTGAGGACCCTGCAGAAGAAAAGCAGGATAGGAAAGGACATATAAGAAATGGTTGTTGGTCTGTCTAGTGAAAATAAGCAAAGTTAAATTATGGAATAAAGGGTTGTGGAGGAATGAGGTCATTATAGCTTAAATCCGAGCAGCAGTTTCAATTTTCAGCTCCTATAATTTCCTGTCCCTTTGATGGTTCTGTTGTAGATCTGTGTGAGATGAAACTCAGGCACATGATTGCTTGAGATGGATTCCAGCTCTGACTTCTCTTGTAGCCCTTCCGAGAGCTGATAGGGATTCCACTTTTAGAGTTGCCAGGTCGTTTGAAAACCAGGTTTTGTGAGTGAACTAAGATGTGCACCCAGATGCAATTATGAGAATGGTTCACAGATGTGTGACTTCTTACAAAAAATATTTCATTATGGATATAAAATCTACAATATGATTAGTTTCCCTTTCAGCTGCAGAATTTCTACAAATGTTTTGCATTTCCTGGTTCTATAAGTACCCAAAGCAGTAGCAAATAGTAGCTTTTCTCTAGATCCTTTAATGAGTACCTGAAACACAGCAAACAGGATCATTAGCAGTTTTGCCTTCAGCTCTGAGCTTCATTTTTGTGAGCTCTTGACCTGTTCATTGTTTCTGAATCTGTGCAAACCAAGTGAAATGAGGTACAAGGATTCAAAGAGCAAGAATGAGGGGTAATTAACCAAAGTGGCCTCACATAGTGGGGGCCAAAGTCATGGCGGAGGTGTTAACATCACACTTCCCAGCCAGCTGCCAAGAAGAAAGGAAAGGGAGAACATATAGTGGAGTAGAGAGGTAGGGTCCAGAAAGGGCAGAAGAAAATGTCAGGCATGGTTTGAGACCAACACAGTATATGTGTTAGACACTGATAACTTCTGCTCATGTGATGCCAATACATATTTTAGGGTTAGATGTGGCAACTCTAATTGTATCACTTTTGAATAGTGGATTTTATAGCATTATGATTATTGTTGTTATTGTTTTCGTTTGTTTTAATAGTAAAATAACTTCTGTCAAGCCAAAAAGATGCAGAGCACCAATATGGAAATAAATAAAAATCGGACTCTTTGGGTTGAAGTATTTACTTTCTTTACTCAGTTTATCCTCCTCTGCCTTGGCGAGACCTTAATTTTGTAATATCACTGTTTTACATTTTGAAAGGTGAATACATTGATTCCATCCCAGGAATGGATTAGTCACATCTTTCGCCAACCCTTCATTTCTTGGCAAATCTCTCCTTGACTGCAAATAGCTCTAATTCTTCATATTTACTTGTTTCCAAGATTGTATTACTTCCTTCCCTTTTTTCTTTTTCCTAATGTACATTTTTCCATAATATCCCATAATATCCCCCAAATTCCTGTGGTCACAATCAACAAACTCAGTTATCTTTTGAATAGGAAGCATCATCCCAAGACTATTAGTTCTGGCTGAAGAAGCAGCTTCGTTTGAAGTTGCCTGCCTCCTGCCATTTCAAATAATAATCAACTATCAAAAGACGCCCTCCAGGAATGTCACAGAGATGAACAGCTAGATGTAAGGAAAGCTTTCAGTACCCTTGGAATAACTGATAGACTCGAATTTCCCTCATAGACCGACGACTCATTACCATTACAGATGTGAATAAATCATGAGTTCTGCTTCTCTAGATGAAGGCTGTCGCTACGCCTGCAGAGTCCGTAATCAAGGTAGTTTTCCAGATAATATAGGAAAAAGAAAAAAAAAATAGACTACTTTCGCTTCAATTAGCAAGATATTTAAAGTGTACGGTTGAAAGAAATTTTTTGCTTAAAATATCAACATAATAGCTTCCATCCGCCTTTTTGCTAAATGTGTAGAAACAGAAACAGTTTGCAAAAAAAAAAAAAGAAAAAAAGGTATTGCTTTTCCTCGGTGGACTTGCAAAAGAGACATCAGAGTAGCTTCTGGGTATGTTGTAGAAATGCACAGGAACTATAAAAAATAATTGAAACTTGCAGAGTGATTTTCAGAGTTTTTTTTTTTTTCACTGCTGAATTTTGGTCTTTGCTCTATTTGAACTTATAGCTCTAAACAATTTTCCTAGAATTTCTCAAGGTCACCTTTATTTCCAAGGATCATTTGAATCACAATCTCAGGGAAAATGATGACATCTGAACTGTTTGTTTAGTCTGGTGCTACTCAGTCTGGCTGCATTAGAATCACTGGGGAAGTCTTTAAAACTAGTGTCACCTAGGCCCTACCTGCAGAGATTCTGATTTTAAAAGGCCCAGGCATCAGTTTTTTTAAAAAGGTCCCGAGGTGATTCTATGTACCACATGGCTAGGGTTAAGATCCATTGAGCTAGTCAATATCCTGGACGCCTTTTACTCGTTTCCTGATCATGAAATCCAACCTAGTGTACTTGTTGTCATATTGAGCCTAAAGTAATATGCAACTACATCTTAATTAAGAAAGATGCAGAAAATAATCTTTGACTTTGTAGGGAAGAATGGATCTTTATTTTTGCCAGTCCCTAACTTCCCCATCCCTCCTATCTGAAATTTACTTGTGGACTTATTACCCAAAATGCTGATCTGAGTAGGAAATACACTAGCCATCAAGTCTTACTATATGGGGAGGCATGGAATTCATTTCACTGATGTTGACCTAATATATTATCTCCAAAACTTGATATTCCCTTACCTCTGTTAGCATGCGACAGTTCTACTTAATGCTCGAATATTCTTTTCTGCAGATAAATCTGGTGGCTAAGTTTTGGTCACACCAATTATGTCCTACTAACCGTATACAAAAGACCCTTCCTGTCATCACTATAATCTCTCATTAGTGCCTTGTTAATAAACAGATCATCTAAAACTGATTTCACAGAGTCCACATGCCTTTTGGTATTGCCTGCTGCACCAACTCTTACTTTCGTGGTTTCTACCTGGTCTCCACTTGCTTAAAGGACACCTGAACTAACCATGCCTGAGGGACATCTAACTTGGACTTCTCAGATGTCTGTGAGCAGAGTAATATTTTCCCCCTGTGTATAATTTACTGTCTTGGCTTTCTTGCTTCCCAAACTGCTTTGTTTTGCACAGATCCCATCTTACCTTATACTTGCTTTATTATGAATCTAAAGTTCTGCAATGCTGATTTTCAAGACTTACTAGTTATATTCTCTTTTATTGTGTTTCTTACTTTCACTAATATTTATAATCCATCTATTTATTGATTTGCCTACTATCTATTTACTGTAGATTACAGGGTGTATCATATGTGTTGACAACCTGTAATTTTAGAATCTAAAGAAAAAGGAAAGTTTCTAAACAATAAAATAAAGCCTTCCAAAGGCAACACCCTAGAGATTAGACAGGGTTTAGTCATTATGTCTGAGCCTGGGGCATTCCAAATGCCTTCCAGCAATTTGTTTTTTTTTTTTTCCTGTTTAAACTTAATTGAACTTGCAAAATGTTTTGCTTCCGAATTATAGGCTGGATCCAATTATTTAATATTTATATATCACTGGGCTCTAAAAGGAAATTTAAAGAATCTAAAGAAAAAACATCAATCTTAGTATGTGGCCCTGCTTCTTAATTTTGAGAAATACATTGTTCTTCTATGTTACAAAAACAAATTTAATTTCACTTATTCTTAGAACCACGTTAAAAAAAGAGCTTAAAAAAGATTTTATGTGGATTATTATAACTATTTACTGTGTTTTTTTCTAATAATACACAACAGGGTTCCTTCCTTCCTGTGTAAAACACACATGAAATAAAAAGCCAATATTATCAAGATAAGTTAACGCATTTCAATAAGGACGATAGAGATAGTTACGTTATAATGATGGCAAAACAAAAACTCCATGCATTTAATTTGGTAGTAATAGTTTTATCTTGTGATGACCTTTCCTCTTTTTTCCCTGTGGTTTAATATTCTACTCTTCTTTCAGAATCAATGTCTTATACATATTCATTCAAATGACAGATTGTTGTTGTGTGGAGTTCTGTCTTAAGATATCTCAGAGCTATAAATCCTTCACACCATGCAAGTACTACAGAATACTACACTGTCAAAATGATTCAGCAAAAGGCAAACAGTGTTGCAAAAACCAACCAATTACAAATAGGGAGAAATAAGGAAAGTATATTTTCATTAATTTCTATTCATAGGGATTTCTAGTTTAAAGAGATGTATTGAACACACCCCCTTGACCTTCACTGTCTCTTGTAAACTCACTGAGATGATGATAAATGGTTCAAAAATGGGTAAACTCCCAAGTTCAAAGAGAATAGGGGGAAAAAAATGACAGCGGATGAGAAACGTCAACTGAATTTTGGAGGAAGAAAAGCACAGTGTAAGTTAGCAGATGTGAAAGTTGAAAGCTAAGAAGAGCCAGCAGGCTGACAGGTGTCAAGTAGCTGGCGTGGAGTGAGTGCTTCAGAATGCAGGGCTGAGGAATGGCCCAGCTGGTCAAGAGTCCACGTCCATTCCGTGGGGAGAGCTAACTACCTGGCCCTCACGCTACACATACCCATAGGTTTGCTCTCTCCAGAGACTGAATGAGAGGCTCTCAGAACTCAACTGCACCAGGGACAGATTAAGGAATCTTGCATCCTAATCCGTTTGACCCCAGTCACTTTTCCACATTTGACTGCTAGAAAGCTGGGAGACAGGCTTCTTTACCAAAGGAAGAATAAATGTTTACTCAAAGAGCAGAGAACTACAATTACTTAAAACTGTTCATCAACAAAATGGTTGGGTTTCTCCATTTAATTTCCTGCTGGTAGGTGGAGTAATGGATCCCAAGATGTCTAGATCTTAATCCCTGAATAATGTTAATCTGTCACCTTACATGACAAAAGTGACTTCGCAGATGTGATTAAGTTAAGGGTCATAAATTAAGGATAAGGACATTATGCTCACACATTACATTACACAGGTGGCCCCAGTTCTAGCACATAGGTCCTTAAAAGCAGATAACCTTTCCCAGCAGTAGACAATGGGAGAGGGGGCTATGAAGGAATAATCAGAATGATCATTACATAAAAAAATATAAAATATACTATATATAAATGTATAAATATTAATTGAATATAAATATTTATTAAGTTAAATATAAATATAAAAATATTATATAAAATATAAAAGAATTGGACTCACTCACTAGATTTGAAGACCCAGAAAGAGATCGAGGAGCCAAGGAATGTGGGAGGTCTCTTTCTCAAAAGTGAAAAAGGGAAGTAAATAGATTCTCCTTAGAGCCTTCAGAAATTAATATGGCCCTGCCAACCCCTTGATTTGAGCTCCGTGAGACTTGTGCTAGATTTCCAGCCTTTAACACAGTAGGATAATACATTTGTATTGTCTAAGCCATTGAGTTGGAGGGAATTTATTATGGTAGCCATCAGGAATTAATAGCTTCCCCTTTTCACAACCCATCATTCGCCAAGCCTTGCCCATGCCCAAAGCTTTTAGTCTGTGTTTAGTTCCTCTCTTGAAAATGTGAATGGAAATCCTGGAATGCCAGGCATTTAACGAGAGTCTCTAATATGAAAGAAAGAGAAGAAAATGAACAAAAGAAAGCTTCACTGAGGAAAGAAAAACAAGGTGGGAAATAGAATAAAACTTAAAGAAAAGAAATTGTAAATTACTGGACTCAGAGAGGGGGAAAGTTTGCATTCATGTTATAGAAACAGAATGCTTAAACATTCAGAAAACAACAAGAGTTTAAGATGTGTGTGTGTGTATCTTAAATCTTGAAGATTTTAAGGAAATCTCTCAGAAGGCAGAAGAAAAATACCAAAAATTAAAAAAATAGAAAAGAAAATTAGAGGATTGATCCAGGAGCTCCACTTTTCTCCTATCCATTATCATGCTCTATAAGAGAAGCTCCAGAAATAGAGGAAATGAGGAAGAAAATATCAAATAAATATTAAATTAAAAAAAAAAACATGATTTTCTCCCTTGAAAGAGCTTATCAAGGGCCCAGCATAACAAGTGAAAAATGACCCTCACCAAAGCACAGCATCAGAAAATTTCCAAATAATTGGAAATAAAAAGGAGATTTTGAGGACATTCATAGGGAAACAAACAAACAAACACATCCTCCAACTGAAACAAATAGCAAGGTGAACTTTTAGTCATGTGTGAAGTTAAAATTAAAAAAAAAAAGTGTTCACATTTTCAAAGATTTCCCATTCACTTGTTCTTAAGAAGAAACTGCATGATATGCTAAGATAATAATAATATGGTAATCTAATATTGCATAATAACATAATAACAGTAGGAAAGGACAGAAGTCATCCCAGAATGACAGCTGTACAGCACACTTAGAAAGTAACTGGTCCAGACAGAAGGATATAAAGTTTCTAGAAGGAATATAACCAAGAATATAAAAAATCTGAGAGTTTTTCTGACATTTTCTAATGTATGGAAAAGAGATCTGTACTTCCCGTGTAGAGTTTTGAGCTGGATTTTGATAGTGAACAAGAAAATGAACAAATGATAAATAAGGCAATTATTATCTCCAGGGACAACAGAAATGTGTTTGTAAAGCAAATATAATCATAGTGAATTGCATGACTTAGCGCTGAATGATATTTACATTGTGTTAATAACACAAACACCAGATATTGCTTTAACCAAAAATGAATAAAGTTATATAAGGAACATAGGTTGAAGGGAAGTATGTTTATATAAATACAGATGCACATATGTACCCATGTGCACAAATGCTCAAAGTGATGGTACAGAGTGGGTTCTAGAATTAAACCTATAACTTTCACAAAATGAAATGAGTAGATTATATATTTTTAAAAATTAAAACACAATAGAAGAAATGTATGTAGAAAAATGCAAGTAAATTTTGCAAGTGAAAATAACCAAAAAAGTTGAAAGTAGTTACCAATTTCTCTTGAGGCAAGGGAAGCAGATTAGAAGGGGTAGCCAGGAGGTTGATTTTTTTTCCTCAAACCTGTTAAAATATTTGGGTTTTACTATTCCATAAAACAGGCTTTACATATAAGAGGTGTTCTGGATAAAAAGATGTAGTAAAGATAATCATAGATACTTACAATATAATTTTTCATTGAAAAGCCACTATACTATAATATACTTCAATATGAGGTAATTATAACTGAAATAAGAATTTAGCAACCAGTAACAGCTTTATAATCTGCACATAGGTTATGAAATAATCAAATAGACAATATTAAACCATTTCTTCTCACCTGCCAATGTAATTCACTAAAAGATGTCTGATAATAAATTAATATTGACTTTCAGATTTAATGAGTTCATTACAACAGTCATTAATGTAATACTTCTGAAATTCAGAGTGAAATATGAACTTGATTTAAGTAAGATATTTAAATTGTACAATTAACCAGAAAGCACACTCATCCAGACGGCATCTGTTGTCATTCCCACTGTTACAATAAATAATTCACATTTCTACCATAACGTATTTCAGGGCGTGTTACTGGCGCAACAGACAGGGGACCTTAATTGGGCTTTTATTATTTTAGAATGTTACAAGCAGCATTATGAGGATTTTAGTCACATATTAAGTGAGTTCTCCCATGACTTTTCTATACCTACAACTTCTTAATTTTACTTAAGTAAACAGTGGTGATGCTTCAAGCCTATGTTCTACTGGAAACAATATTCACGGGGTAACTTTCTAAATAAGAACTTGCTGACTAAAGTCATTTGTCAACAGGAAGTGTGAGAAGTAAGGTCTAGGCAGAAAGGAGTTTAACAGTCACCGGCATTCTGCATTCTGTCACAGGATTGCTGTGTGTGCATGCATTGGGGAGGTTCCCGAAGGCCAAATTTCAGCTTCTTTAGAGATGTCTGTAAGCCACTCTATTCAGGTGAGTCAAAAGATAATGACTGATCAAGCAGCTGGTAGCTTTTATACAGGTACTGCCTCTGACCCTTGATACATAATCTGAATTTACCTGATTGGTTCACAGGTGGCTTACTTTGTGGATGTCTGCTTCACTAAATCCAGGGAGATTTTAATCAAGTGAGTCTTCAGTAAGTTATTCTGTATATTTCTCCAGTGAGTTTCACGGTACGAGGTCCAGATCACTCTGGTCCAGTGGCCACAAAGATGTTGCGGGTGTTTTCCAATTCTGGGATGCATGCTGCCAAAGTTAGCACTGAATTTCATTTGTTCCATTGTTTAAATGAAAAATGTCACTCAGAAGGTTCACCTTTCATAGCTATATTTCATATGTCAAATGTGTAAGTTTCTCAATGAGAAAGCCACCTGATTCCCTAAAGGATTTCGTAGTTAGTGAAGTTATGGATTACAGTATATTCAGAGACAGCTTGATGTGTGCACTCTAAACAGACAATGCTCTTCTTCAAGATTTCGGAGGCAGGATTTGAATCCAGGTCAACACAATGACAAAAACCTTTAAAATAATTTATGTCTTAAACAGAGTTGGGAATTCTACTGGCTTCAGCAAGAAAGTTTCCTGGATATTAGCCAGACCACAATTCTTCCTATTCCTGGAGAGGAGATAAGATAGATAAACTGTTTCCACTCTGAATATTCCAGCCCAAGAGATATTTTAACCATGCTGTTTAAAGGAGTAAAAAAGCAATGAAAGTGTTTTCTTCTACCTGTCTTCCAACTACAATTTTGTCTACCTGCTACTTTTACATGTTTATTTCAGAGACTACAGAAGTCCTTGCTTGCAGTGTTTCAGAAAAAGGGGGAAAATGTAATAATTGGATGTCATCCCCATCCAATATCTCTGTCTCTGGGAAGATTACAGAGGAAGGACAGAAAACACCCTCTTTTGAAGCAGCTGCCACATCGTGACCATTAAACTTGATTTTGGTAAACCTCTTTGTCAAGCCCATTTGTTTTGGAAACATTCCAAAAAGGCACTTGAAAAAAAACTTTCAAATTATTTCTATTTCCTAATGTTGTGATAGTTCATCTCACAGATTCAAAAAAGTAAGCAATGAATTAAGAGGAAGACTTGTAAAAGTAAGCTCTCCCTGATTTTGGCAAAGTCCCTAAACAATAGAGACTGGTTGTGTTAAGAATTACAGCAGAGGTCTTAGAAAATTAAGTTAATTTAAGCCATTACAAGTTATGACAGCATAAGTTACCTGGCCAAGTGTAGGCTTCCCAGGAAGGCAGACACACAGGGCTGTGACAACTGTACCCTGCACAGGGTCACCCGGCTGAAAGCCAGCGGGTGGTGGCAGAGATCTCTCCCGCACTAAGCTCATCCAGCTTTGTACTCAGAGATGTCCTGCATCCTCTGGGAGGGTAGATGCCTCTCTACTTGGTCTACTAGTTAGGATCCCTTTTTATAAGCACTGAGTCCAGCTGTAGGATCAGAGGAACATGAGGATAAACCAAAGTCAGAAACAGAGGAGGAATAGCCAATCAGACTAAAAGATATGTATAGACTTTGGTCCCAGCTTCCTTTGTGAAAATGTAACAACCATAAAACTTAGTAGTGGTAGTGGCGGAGAGAGAGTCTTGGGGAAAAGAGTGGCTAGTATGGCAGTGTTTACAGAGTTATGCCACACAAGAAGGGCTCATGACGGAGCTGGGCAACCTGGGTGGGGTGGACATGCAGCTCCCAACCCCAAGCCCGGTGCTGGTTCCACTGCCTCTGCCCTCTGGACTGGCTTCTCTCGTGCCTGGATCCACAGCTGTTTTGCCTTCCTTGACCTCCATGCTTGCTTTAAACCACAATGCCCATGACTTATGATTACTAGGTTATTTGATAGCTAAAATAAAACTTGTGTATTATTCACTTATTCATAATGCACATATATTTATGCATGCACATATATATACTCATGAATGTACATCTTATGCACATATGACATGTATGTGTGCACATGTACACACATGTGTTTATGTGTGTGCACATGTGTGTGTACATGTGTGTATCCTGCACTTGGACTTCTCCTTTTGGCCTAAGCAGCAAGACTGACTTTAGAAGAATCTGTGCTATACTTATGTCCTTGTCTTTGGATCTAAAATTAAACAACATTTGATTTACGGCAAAACACTGTAGAGCAAAACCCCAATATGTGGATGTAAATGACCAAAATATTCCAATTAAAAGGTATTTCTGGATTGATAGATAATTCCCTCGATTATAGAGGGAAAATTTAGTGTCGAAAATCGAATGAAATACAGATCCTAATAAGATGCTACCGTAATTGTCTGTGGGAATTGCAATTACAGTAAACCAACATAAAGAGCTAATCCTTGAGCCAACGCTGCCCTGGTGCAACAACATCTGTGCAGAGTTGTAACACTGAGTCTCACCTAATCTTTCCAGGTTAATCCTGTAGTGGGTGAATTACTCAAAGAACAGGGAGTTCCACATATATCAGGTGTCAGAGCGAGTATAATCCAGTTCTATCCAAAGACATTGCTCAGTTCTTCTAATTTTCTGAATGTGATTTAATATATGATTTTGTGAAACATCTATCATAATGATTTATTCATGTATCTTAATTGGCAAAAAATGTGTATTTATATTTATAACATGAGAAAAGAATGTTTGAAAGATCCTAGTTGGTCAAATTTATTTTATGAAATTAATGGGATTGTTGTAATATATCAATCTATGACTACAAAGAGTTGGGGAGATTTTATGGATAAACCAAACACGTGTCTAAATATAGAAAACCATACCCAATCATGCATAAGTGAAATCTGCTACCATCATTCGTGAATGTTAAATGTCAACAGTGATGGATATTTATACAGAAAAGGAAGAAAAGGTGGAACAGTGGCATTATGGATCAAAGTTTTTCAAAATAACATTGATATGTTTTGACAGAATGGAGAAATATTAAAATACTTTAAAAAAAGATTGAAAAGTCAAAAATAGAAGAAATGTGTGCCATGTTCCATAGACAACAGCCTGGAGGTCAGCACCGTTATTTATTCATGAGTGAGAATTCCTTGTCAATTATGTAGAGAATTGCTTTCCAACCAGGGTGCCAAGGGACCCATGGATGGCCCTGTAGAGACCACTGTTTCCACAAAGTCACCAGTTGGTTGTTTTAGTTAATCATGTAAAACAGAAATGATTCATTTTTGACAATTCAGTGGACACAGTTTCTATTCACAGTCATCCCTTGGGTTGAATCTGATTTGAAGGTGGATCCAATTTCACCCCTTATGATTAATCAAAAACACTAATCAATTTATAAAGTGTGAAACTGTAAGTAAACACTATAGTAAAAGATGATCTAAAGTTTTAGGAGTGAAGTACAATTATGAAACTCATGGTCTCAGAGTTCTATGCACAGTTCTTTGATGGTAAAGAAAATATTATCCTGAACAATACTTAACTGATCCCGTATCACCACAAATAACTAGCAAGAAGTGAGATTAAATATGTAAAATGCACTTGACTGTTTGTCCCTAGCCCAGGATAGAATTCTAACAAAGGATAATATTTAGTGACTCTTTGTAAGTTACCCTAACTTAGTAAGTACAGTTCAGGTACCTATGAATATTATATTTTTTATCCATAATTAATAATAAACATTGATCATTTACTTTAAGCCAGATACTGTTCAAAGAACTGTTCTGAAATCAATCCTCACACAAGACTTGTTTGTTTAATATATGGTATGGGATAAGTACTACATTTGCACATTTTTGTAAATGAAGAAGTTGAAATTTAATGAGTTTAAATTTTATCTGAAATTTCTTAGCAAGCAATTAGTAGACACGGTATTTAAACTCTGATTTGACTTAACCCAAAAGCCATGATCTTATATATTATGATCTATTACAGAAATGGTGCCAGTACCACAACTTTTAAAACAATTTATTGAGGAGAAGAGCAGCAGGCTTGAATTGGAAACTTGCCCATATTTACTCAAAAAAGACATGTATACATCATGGAACATGACTACTTAGAATTAACCAATTAAGGAGAATTAGAAAGGCATTATGCCTACCAAATAAAGATCATTTATATATATTTTGGTCTAAGAAGGAACTGTAACTGTTTTGGAAAAATTTGCTGTTGACAAATGCAACAGTAGAAAATCTCCTTTTAACAGTATAATATGATTAAACTTAAAAGCTTTTGCACAGCAAAAGAAACCAAAAGAAAAGACAATCTACTAAATGAGAGAAAATATTTGCAAATGATGCAACCGATAAGGAGTTAATATCCAACATATACAAACAGCTCATACAACTCAACAACAACAACAACAACAGAAATGAAACAATTTAAAAATGGGCAGAAGAACTGAATAGATATTTTTCCAAAGAGGAAATGCAAATGGCAACCGGCACATGAAAACATGCTCAACATTGCTAATCATCAAGGAAATGTAAATCAAAACCACAATGAGATATCATCTTATACCTGCTAGAATGGCTATCACCAAAAAGAGCACAAATAATAAATGTTGGTGAGAATGTGGAGTAAGAGGAACCCTCCTACACTGTTGGTGGGAATGTATATTGGTGCAGCCACTGTGGAAAACAGTATGGGGGTTTCTCAAAAACTAAAGTAGAACAACCATATGACCAGAAATTCCACCCCTGGGTACATATCTTAAAAAAAAAAAAACACTCATTCGAAAAGATACAGGCACCCCAATGTTCATAGCAGCATTAGTTACCATTGCCAAGATATGGTCACAATCTAAGTATCCATTAAGAGACGAAGGATAAAGATGTGGTATATACATACAATGGAATACTACTCAACCATAAAAAAGGATAAAAGAGAATAAAATTTTGCCATTTGCAGCAACATGGATAGACTTGGAGGGCAGTATGCTAAGTGAAATAAATCAGACAGAGAAAGACAAATGCTGTATAATATTATTTATGCATGAAATTTTAAAAATATAATAAACCAGTGAATATAACAAAAAATAAGCAGACTCACAGATATAGAGAACAAACATATGGTTACCAGTGGGAGAGGGAAAGGAGGAGGGGTAAATTAGGGGTAGGGGTTTAAGAGGTACAAACTATTATTTATAAAATAAACTACCAGGTTATATTGTACAACATGGGGAGTATAGCCAATATTTTAAAATAACTATAAATGGAGTATAACCTTTAAAAATTGTACACCTGTATCTTATATAATGTTGTACACCAACCATACCTTAATAAAAATTAAAATAAAAAAAAAGAATAAAGATCACAATCAATAAAGAAAAAAATCACAATAAAAAAATAATATGAAGTGTAGTTGGACAATTTGGTTCATTGTCATTCAACTTATTTGAGTCAGGGGACTTTGCTCCAGTGTTGCCTTATGTATGCTGTTAGAATCATATTCAAGTAACTTTAGATCTTTCCATGAACAGTGCAACTCAAGTGTCCTGTAAGATTCAATAATAAAGTCATCCCATGTGGCAAAACTCCCATATGTCCTGTGCATATGTCCAAGCATATGACAGGAGTTCACTTGTCATCACGTCAGGTAATCTTTCCAGTTCAACAAGGGGCTATTATTACCCTGCAGCTCACATCTCTGTATCTATCACTGTTAAGGTGCCACCAAAGACATAATGAATTTCTAAATGATTCAGATTAAGTCCAGCAACTCATCCCATTTCCATTTTGCTCTATGAATAACGAACGCTTCTGAGTCACATTTCCAGAGCCATCAAGGAAAAAGCAGACTCATTTTCCATGGTTATACAAGTCCCTGAGAGGATGCTGGTGTGGGAGGCAAGCAGGCTGAGAGCAGGAATTGCTTAAAATCATTTCCACCAACGTGGTGTCAGAAGGAAGCCAGTGTCTTGTTGCTAAGATAACAATGATAAAATCTCCTCTCTGGTTATGAGAATGTAGGAGGCCCTTAATGAAACAAGTCAGCTCCCCAGTGTTTTTCTTTTCTGTTAAATACACATTATGACAGATTTAGAGACTGCTGAGATCTCTAAGCTGCAAAACCATCCCGGATGCTATCAGTTTTCATGGGTCTCCTCAAAGCGTTAGAGTCTTTTATTACTCGGGCAAAATAAAGTATTTCATGATATACATTCTTCGGACCAGTCAGGGTAAGTGACTACAGCTGTGACAAGGAACCCTGAAAATGTCGCCGCTTAAAATTCACAGGGCTTGCTGCGTGATCCATCACACTCAAAGCAAAGATCATCTGGCAACTCTTTTTAAGGCAAGAACTATTTCTCTGTTTGCCTAACACGCTGGAGTTCCTGAGATGTGCCAGGAAGTTTCGCCTCACAAGAAACATGGAATTAAAGCAGAACTCTGTATTCCTGACAGTAAACCTCCCCAGGAAACAAATCACTGGGAAAAGAGCATCAATTTGTAAATGGAATGCTTCTTACTTGCACCAAGGACATGGAAAAGAAATCATTTTTTAGCTTTGAGATATCGCCCTTGAAACACTTAAGTCATTTAACCCACCAGCGTGTACTCACTCTTAAGATCATCTTAGGACCCGCACCTTAGCAACCACGAAGTGACACACACACCTTTCATTGAAAACTCAGTGTAGATTCTCTTGTGAAAAATCAGTTCTGAGGTTTACACTCTCCAAAACATGTAGATGGCTAGAAAAGAATGGGCTTCATTATATAATGATCGTCCCTACACTATACAGATTCTGAAGGAGGGTAATCGTATTGATTTACTAGGAATAAATTCTGGCTGTAGTGGTTCTAGCCGAGCTGCTGCATTTAAGGGATATAAACTATTGATCATAAGCTGTAAGCATCTTATCTGTAAATGAGTTATGCTCTTCCTGTTTGCCTGTATTTATCAGTGAGTGAAAAAGCAATAAGACAGGGGCAAGGAAACATATCACCGTGGTAGTCTGTGACTGGGAACAAATCAGGAGGTTGGAACAGGAAAGTTGAGACTGAAAAGAATAAAAATCTGACATATAAATCCTGCAGATAAATTTTTAAAGTTTATGTGACGTTTTAAATATACTAAAACAAATTGTAGTGACGAGTGCTTTGAGGCCATAAGATGGCTCTTTGTGGGGGTGGGGGATGCATTTTTTTTTTTCAGTTTACTGTTTTTTTTTTTTTTTTTTCCCAGGAAAAAGATCATATGCTGATGGACTGCATTTCCGAATATAATCACCAGGGGTCAGGTAATAGCTCAATGGCAGAACACATGCTTAACATGCAGGAGGTCCTGGGTTCAATCTCTGGTACCTCCATTAAAAAATAAATTTAAAAAGAATATAATCACCCCTAACTGGATCCTTTGTGTTCTCCTTTATATGCTCCTGTCCACATTATTACTTGTCATTAATGGCTAACTTGTTCTTCGGCTCCTGGATGAATTCCTTGCTCCCTTATTTACCCCACACTGATGTCCTTTCCCTCATTTCGTCACCCCTAATGTTTACATCACAGAATTTAGCATCTGATTATATGTCACAATGTATAATACCTTGTCTTTGTCCTTTCTGTCTCTCCAGAGAGATTATCCAGCATCTCAGTGTCAGTGGCTGACACAGGGCTATGAATGCAGCAAATATTCAGTAAATACTTGCTCATAGTATGGATATGATTATATTCTTTTAGGAGTTATCAAACTTTTGTTTGTCTTTTGTTTTGTATTTTATGCAAAAATAACCTTTCGAATAAAACTGTTATGATTTGGCCCTTCTTTAATTCTGGACGGATATTTACTCAGAGGACAAGTCCTTTTGATCTACTGAATTTGGAGAGATCTCACTACCTACTAATCTCCCCAAAAGAAAAGCCTATGAGCCACCACATCACAAGAGAATGTACTAGCCCTCTTTCATGTGTTCTCCGGACCCTCACTCCGATCTCCCTGGATTAGCACACAGCGACCTCTAATGGACATGCTTCTTTCCCAGGATCTCCCTAAGTATTTTAAGGCAGTATAGCAGAATCTAGGAGTTAGATTCTGAACTAACTCACCACCTGCAACACACAAAACAAGGCATTTAAGTTGGAGAGTGGAAAAAAAAAAAAAGATAAGGAAGTCAAGACTTAAACTCTTTCAGATTTTAGATGGTTTTTCACAGAGCTCTTCCCTTTAAGTCCTAACTTTTTCTTTTCCTGACTCTTATTTTATATTTTCTATAGTTTGCTCTCTTTCCAGTTTTTGTTTTAGAATTCTTACAATCTCAATTTTCGCCCTCCTTTTATACCTTCCCCAGGGTTGCTCCCCTGTTAAGGGAGATCCGGTCTTATCTTTCTCTTTGTGTTGTAAAAACACATCTGGTTTCAGCTCACTGTTAATTACCTCTTTCTGGCTATCCTTCTGAAGGCTTCTAAAGGGGAGGTGCGAATTTCAGTGTCAGGGAGCATAGAAAACACGGGAAAGTTTGGCTCAGGTTTACTTTTCACTGAGAATAGCGTTGGCTAGGTGTCTTCTAAATTATGTCGGGAAAAACATCCGTCACCACCATGAGTATTAACTCTCAGAGACCTCGGTCTACTTTATGAGAGGCATACTTCTTCCTTATATATTTGGCCCTTATTCTTGAGAAATGAAAAATGTGTATTCACTGCCTCCCAAGACTATTTTGGTGACAACGGAATGCAGTATTGATTGAAAATGTCATTAACTCTGTCTGGATTATCTGATATAAATGATATTACTGTAATCTTAATTTTTCCTGACTTCCAGTGGTTTTTCCTGATAGCAGGGGGAGAGTCTCCCTCAATACCGATATGATGCAGAAAAAATGGATGTGGGGCATGAGAAGGGCCGTGTCCCAGGCTTCAGCTGAGTTCCTGGGACGTGCCTGGCAAGTGTGGGTCCTTTGCTTCGTGCAGGAAAGAATTCAAGAGCGCGCCATAGTTCAGTAAAGGTAGATTTATTTAGAGAGAGACATTGAAAGGCAAGAGAAAGGCCACGAGATGTGGGGGTTGGGTGCTCAGATTAGGTACACACTCCAAAGACAGAGTGCAGGCCATCTCCGAAGTGGGGGAGAGAGAGAGGGTGGCGGTCGCAAGGCACCATGTTGTCAGTTTTTATGGGCTTGGTGGCTTCATATGCTAATAATTGGAAGGATCAGTCCAACTAGCCTGGGAAGGGGCTGGGATTCCCAGGAAGTTGGCCATTTCCCACTCTTTGACCTGTTGTGACTAGCCTTGGGACTGTCATGGCACCTGTGGGTGTTATTCACCATGTTAATATAGTACAATGTGCATATAATGAAGCTCAAGATCTGCTAGAAGTCAAATCTCCCACCATCTTGAGCCTCAAGGCCTACTGGGGGTTGAATCTTTCACCATTTTGATGGCAATTGCTATAGCATTCCTTGAATGGCTGTGCCCTGTCCCCTTCCTGTCTCAAATACACAGCATTTTTTATGCAATTCTTCAATTCAAAATCCCTGAGACTTACTATTTCTATCAATAACATCAATCTTCTCATCTTGTTTTTCAAGATTGTCCACTACCCCGCTTCAATTTCCATTTCCCAGGATATGTCTCTCTAAAATTTTGGCCGTATCTCTCTTTACTCCTCCATGGATACATCCCGCTCATTCCACAAGTTCCATTTTACATCACATCCTCCATAAGGAATGCAGAGTTTAAGGGGAAAACATCAGTATTTAAAAAAATACTGATTTCTAACTTTTCTAAGTAAAAAGTCACACATCATATTTCTGCTTAAATGTTTCTTAGCATTCATTCCTCCTTGAATGTGAGGTTATTTATTTTCACTAAGGAAATGTTTTTATGTTACTGATTTTGTAACACTCATGTGTTTAGTGTAATAAAATATTAAAAACTCAATATTGGGTATATTCAAAAAATATATTTAATATGGTAAAGGATTTATGCCAATTCAATTACTTCTTCTCTACAACCTTTCCTCACTCACTTGAAAAGAAACATTTACATATCTATTCTCTAGTGTCTTATAAAAACATGTTAGAATAGTGCTACTCACGAGTTAGACTGTAGACCTTTGTGTATCTGAAAGGGAACAGGACACCGTGCCCCTCCCCTGCTTCTTGTTTATAGGAAAGCTGAGTCTCCCAGGCCTCCCTGAGTCACAGAAGAGCAGGCGCATGCAGCTGATTAGGACAAGCCTGCAGACACTGGGGGATGAGGATGACAAGGACTCTGACCACTCATCTCAACAATTAACTGAGATTATTTCTTCATTTCCTGTTAAAATTTGCATGGCTGAACAGAATCTTTGGAGAATTGGAGAGGGGGTCGGGTGCTAGGTCCACTAGTTTGGAGGCATTCTGATTAAAAACAACTTTTGTTTTTGTTACCAAGGCTGTTGCCTCCAGGGCCATACCCCTGCCCCTCCCTCAAATAGAAACTAATTACTCTTATCTAAGTCTCAGGAGGCAGCTGCAGAGAAGAAATAAGCACTGGTTAATACCCACCCAGTCCAAGACATTGGAGAGTTTGACTTCCAGTGGAACTTGAGCCTCATTATAGGCTCATTGCAATATATTAACATGCTAAATGACACACCCACCAGCACCATTACTGTTGATGATTACCATGACAACAACCAGAAAAGCCTACACACGGACTGAAAAACTCAAGCAAGGATTGATTGGCTCCATCAAATCCTGAATGAGGACATGATGGCAGAAGCCTCCCATAAAAGTCCACATGGCCCGATGCATGCTGGAGCTATCCCTACCACCCATCTTGGCTGACAGCTCCTCACTCCAGCACCTCTTCCTCACTCAACTGTTTTTCTTCCCTTCTCCCTTCTCGAGCACTTTTCCCCTTCAGAGCAATAAAGCGGCCTTTCACTTCATCCCTCTGCCTCTGCTGTGTGAATTCTTTCACAGTCAGTGGCAAGAACCCACACTTTGGTGGGCTTCCTAACTTAGGGGTCCCTCTATCCACTAACATATCCATGAGCTATTCTTTATGCTTCACAATAAAGTAAGAACAAAAATTGAGAGAAAGCATTTACAAACTTTTATCACAAATTGACAGAGTAATTTCACATCTGTTTAATTTTGTAATTCTAAAAAATACAGCTGGGTCTTGAGTTCTGTATGTCTTGTTTTATTTATTTCATTTTCATAGGAGCTAATTTTAGTATAGTGTATAGATAGGGTTTTCCATAAAAAGAGAACCTATAAGATATATATATATATATATGTGTATATTTCCATAATCACCATCCCTTATTATGAACAATGGGCTCATGAGACTATAGAGAGGTACAACCCCAACATCTCCAGGGTAAGTTGGCAGACTGAAAGCCCAGAAGAACTGATGGCTTAGTTCCAGCCTGAGATTGGAAGAGCCACTGGTTCCAGTCTGACGGCCGTAGACTAGAGACCCAGAACTCGCTGATATTTCAGTTGAAGTCTGAAGACAGGAAAAACCAATGTCTCCACTCCAAGGCAGTCAGCCAGGAGGAGTTCCCTCCTATCTGAGCGAAGGTCAGGACTTCTCTTCTACTTAGGTCTTCAATCCATTGGATGAGTCCCACTCACATTAGCTGAGGGGCAATCTGCTTTATTCTGTTAATTTCATCAGAAACACCCGTAGAATGTTTGACCAAGTATCTGGGCACTCCACGACCCAGTCGAACTGACATATAAAATTAACCATTGTGGTATTTTTTTTTTTAAGTATCTACCTGTGATAAATTAGAATTTTTTTTAAAAGACAAATCAACAGTTAAAGTGACCCTTCAACACCCAGATACTTCCTCAACACAACCGGACCAGCAGTGGACATCAGAGGAGCTGATTACATAGAGTCCAAAGTTTCCCAACTGCAAAGCTTTCCATGAAAGAGGAAAAGATCTAAAGCCCACCCAATTCAGGTGATCAATTTACGGGAAATTTATCAACATTGGACACAGAAACAGGGCTTTAGAAGGTCAGTACTAAAAACAAAACAGATAAAAACACAGTCTTACCCTGGAGGAATTATTTGGGAAAGCTATTTCAAACCTGAACCAAAAGCATCCAACTCCAAATAGAACTCAGAATCCTGAGCTAGCAGCAGGCACATGTGCAACCAAAGAACTGGGATAAGATCAGAAGACAATATGGCTGGAAAGGCATCCTTGCTGTAGCGGTCAGCGCATCCCAGCCTCCTAAGGTTTCATTGTCCTATCATTTAAACTGACAAATGCTTAGAGTAGCCTTTGCAAGGGCGTGTGGTACAATGGCAATACTGGAATGTTTTAGAGCTCTTTTACTGAGCCAATTCAAGAGCTCATGGGAAAAGTATAGAACAATGTTTTCTGTAAAAATATAGAAGGAACTATATTTGTTTTTGATTAAGGCATTACAGGCACATATCAATATCCAACTTAGATGAAGTGTCTATTCTTGCTTATATTTTGAGTTCTAAAACATGGAATTTTCCCAGTTTTTTTTTTTAATTTTAGTTTGCTTTGATTTTTTTAATTGAAATATAGTTAGTATACATTCATGTCAATTTCTTTTTTTATTTGAATTTATTCATTTTATTATTTTTTAAATTATGTTTTGTAAGAGGGAAGTAACTAGGTTTATTTATTTATTTTTTTAAATGGAGGTACTGGGGATTGAATCCAAGACCTCACGCATGTTCAGCATGCATTCTACCACTGAGTTATACCTTCCCCACCATCTCCTAGTCTTTTGAATCAAAACAAGTTCATCTGTCTTCTTAGAGATCCTTGCAATTTTGTGTTACTACTCTTTGAGGTCAATAAAATGTCTTTTAAAAAGTCCAACATAGGGATGGAGTTTGATTATACTAAAATTTATTGAGACAAATCTTTGCCAGGCACTAGACTAAGTATCTGAGTATACCAATACATAATTTAGATTAAACCTTACAACCACACTCCGAGGTAAGCATTCTTAGCTTCACTTTATGGAGGAAGATATTAAAGTTCAGAAAATTATATATCTTGTCAACAGTTGCTCAGATATTAAATGACAGCCCAGGATTTGATTCCAGATCAACACAGTCTCATTGCTATGATCCTGGCTGTGATCAAAGGGCAGGGGTGAGAGCAGAAATGACATGGAGGGAGGGGGGGAGGGGGAGGGAGAAGGAGGGGCCAGAAAGCAAGAAGGACAGAGGGACAACCTTTGTATACATTTTCACAATTTGTTGCTCACAGCTGCTGACCCAATGCTGTGAAAATAAAGACAAGATTATAAGATTCTCAAAGCCAAACCATCTGAATGCATTTCCAATTGGTTTGCACTGACATGGTATTTGGATAGGGCTGAGTAAAATGGTCATTACTTGGTGACAATCAACTCGTCGTAATCACTCCTAGGGAGCTGGCAAACTTGGCAATGTTTTCCTCAGTGTATGTGGGAGCACAAAGAAGCATTTCATATCTGGGAATTAGACAGGCTGTTGTCCCGGTGATATATAATCTGATCGTCAGGAATGAGGATGAGAGAGGGAGGCTGTCCTCTACGCCTGGCTGGTTTAACGTGGGACCGAGCCGGTGTTTTATCACCACTCTAAGAAGGCAACATCATTTAGGGATATAAGAATTACTCAGGTAAACTTCAGTCCAGTTAAGGCCAGGAGGCTTGTGCATTCTATAAATCAATCAGTCCTTACCATTTTTTTTTTTTTTTTGCTTCTACGATATGCTTCTTGGTAAGTTAAAAAAAAAAATTAAAGGCAATATACCTAGGTAAAATGAAGGGAGACAGTTGACTGATGATAGTGGCTCCAGTTCTCCCCAATAAACTTTATCTTGAGTGATTTCATAACGCTTTTCCTCGCCGTGTGTATTTACTGACAGTTGCATATACAGCCCTTGCTCTGGTTATCATCAAAGCATTGAATATATTAAGAAACCTATCTCAGACCGACAGAGTTTCTAAAGGTTGAAAGAGGTCTATTTAAGAAAAAAAAAAAAACATCATTTTTGAACTTAAGCTTCTGCTGTCAAAGCATTGATAACAAGTGGGAATATGCTTCCCTTGGATTTGCATAAGGATAGTAGTCACTGTTATTCCAATGAGGAACTCTTTATTTAAAGTGGGAAATAGAGAATCAAGGGAAATAAGAAATAGGAGTCACACTTCAATTTATGTTTGGTTAAAGAATAAACAGTTTTCTTGAGTGGAGTGGACCAGTGCTTGTTGAAAATTTTTCTTTAAGGGAAATTAAACTAATTGCTGCTTTTCTTTAGGGACAACTGTATTGTTTTTCTGTCCTATTACATACGCCAAGCCTTCGCAACATTTCTTCTTACAGCAGCATAGCTAAGTAAACAATGAACAGTAGTTAATAGAACATGGAGGTCAGTGCTAAAAATGAACTAACATTCCACAGCCCCATCTGTTAAGCACCAGTTAATGTACAAGATCTTTTAGCATTTATCACTTAGTAGCTGTAAATCTTTTCAGGGGGTGTTAATGTCATCATTTATCTGAAGTAATTGTCTTATAATTCTAATAGCGTTTAGGGGTAAGAATGTTTCCTGAAAGCTTTATCTAGAGTTTGGCTTCCATGTTAATACACTTGTATTAGTTTTCTAGGGCTGTCAAAACAAAGTATCACACACTGGGTGGTTTAAACAACACACATTTATGTTCTTGTAATTCTAGGGGCTGGAAGTCCAAGATCAAGATGCCAGCAGGTTTGATTTCTCCTCAGGCCTCTCTCCTCGATTGACAGATGTCTCCTTCCTCATCGTGTCTTCACATGGCCTCTTCTCTGTACAGGGACACCCCTGGTGTCTTTCTCTCTCTTTTTGTTCTCTTCCCTACTTCTTATAAGGACACCAGGCAGATTGAATTAGGGTCACCCGAATGGCCTCACTTTAACTTAATTGCCTCTTTAAAGGCCCCCATTTTCAAATACAGACACAGGCTGACACAGTGAGAATTAGGACTGCAACATATGAATTGGGTGGGAGTTGGGAGGCTGCACAAATCAGTCCACAACACCACTCTGTTGTATCTTTTATGCGATTTAATCCTGGTGGGTATGCCCCTCTTTGTATTCTTCTCTGCCAAAGAACTACAAGTCTTTATTTTTTCTGAAAGATGAATGTTATCCTTTCTTATCGTCACTTTCCCCTATTTTAATGGACATGCAAGATGATCAGTTCCATGAGATTGTACAGATACCAGTGTTTCAAAGTAAAACTTAGAAATAAGTAAAATGGGGATGGTAACATTTTACAATTAATTTGAGGTCATGCAGTGATTTTTGTTACCTTAGGATGAAGAAGAATTTCTAACAAGAACATCAAAGTAAAAAAAAAAAAAGATTAAAATATTGAAAACTTGGTTACAACAAATGCTTAAGCATTTATACTCAGTAAAAAAGTATTAGAGTCAAAGATAACAGATCATAGATTGAAAAGGGTTTTTTGTTTGTTTTGCAAGAGATAAAAATGATGAGAGAACTTCTATGTGGAGAAAATAGTGAACTTATGCATATCAGCTTAGGTGTATCAGTTTATTAGAGGAAATAAATCATGCGATTTATAGAAGAGAAAACAAAAAGCTAACAGGCACATCTGAGACATGCTCAAGTTCATGTATTAATTAAAGAGTGAAAGAATTGAAAATGAAAACGTGAGATATTATTTTTTATCTATTAGAAAGTTGGATTAATTGCAAGCGTTAGTGAGGATGTAAGGACGTAGGAATGTTCATGCACTGTTGGTAAGAGAAAAGGTTGGCATCTCCATCCTGGAGATCAAATTGTTTATAATTTGTATGAATAAGTTCAGCCTACAACCCAATAAGGCCACTCCTAAGGGATTCTCATAGAGATTTCTAATGGAAACAAACAAGAGTATTTTTGACAGCATTCTTGTGAGTGCAGGGAATTAGAGTTAATCATGGTGTCCATCACTGTCGGAATGGCTAAGTAAAGCATAATTAATACACTCCATGGAATTCAAGTAGAAGTCAGAAGCAATGGAACATATCTACACATAAAAACATGGCAAGAATTTGAAATTCTAGTGGAACAAAGTAAGAGCAATGAGATGTATGACACAAACAACTTTTGTGCATTAAAATATATGCACACAAAGCAACAATATACATTTCATGGCAACACATAGGAAAATTGCCAGTTGATATGAGAAGGGAATGACAGTCAATATTAAAGGGAAAAGACAAACATAATGAGCATAGATCAGAACAACTAGTATAATCAGCTCAACCCCGTGCACTAACATATCAAAGAAGGGATTGGACTTCTAAGAAATCTTGTAGAGTTGAATTTATACTTGGGAAAAATGCCTTTACAATAACATATAAACATTTTCTGGAATCAACACATTTTCTCTAAAAGAAAATTTCTTTAAATAAAATGGTGACCATCATAAACTTCTGGCAAAGGGACAGTTTTAAAGATAAGCTTTTGACTTCTTTCTTTTTTTTAATTTTTATTGGTGTAGTTGATTTACAGTGTTAGTTTCATGTATACAGCAAAGTGATTCAGTTACACATATACATACATATATATTTTTTTCTTTTCGGATTCTTCTCCATTATATGTTACTACAAGAAACTGAATATGGTTCCCTGTGCTTTACAGTATGTCTTATTGTTTATCTTTTTATATATAGTAACATGTTTTTTTTTCTGAGATAAAATTTTCCTTGTTTTTATATTCTTTTTCATTAAAGGTTATAACAAGATATTGAATGTAGTTCCTTGTGCTCTACAAAAGAAATTTGTTTTTTACCTACTTTTATATATAGTGGTTAACATTTGCAAATCTCAAACTCCCAAATTTATCCCTTCCCACCCCTTTTCCCCTGTAACCATAAGATTGTTTACTATATCTGTGATTCTGTTTCTGTTTTGTAGATGAGTTCATTAGTGTCTTCTTTTTCTTTTTTTTTACTTTTTGACTTCTTCTAATTCATTTCATTGAAGCTTGTGTGCAATTGTTCACAGCCTACTGCTTTTTATCAACACTCAACTTTTGCTTGTTTTGTGACAATAGGTTCTGAGTTTTATTTCTTTATCTAATAATGGAGACTTTTTTCATATTTAGTCTTCATTTTACCTTTATAATTCAGTTCAATTCATTCCAAATCAATTCAGAATTAATTTTTTATTGTGGTATATTGTTTTAGTCCAGTTGGAGATGTGAGAAAGAATAAGAAAAACTTGGTATCTCAGCTACCAGGGTAGCTCCTTATGCACCCTTTTCTTCTAAGAAATTCCTACAAATCACTATAAAGAAATAGATCCCAACTGCACCCAAACTCTCAAAACACAAACCAAAAAAGGCCCATGGAGAAAAACATGTGCAAGTGAGACTCTGTTTAGTCCACATGCTTTAAATTTTACTTCTTTCAGATCTAGCCTACATGTTATCAGTGGAGTACTTTTCCTAAAACACGTATGTGAGTCTTCACACATTTATGCACTTTGCTTAGGTAGCAAAGACCAGAGCATCTCTTCTAACATTCATTGCTCTGGCTTATCCAGTCTTTGTCTCTTGTCCTAACCTCAAAACAGGTCTCAATTAAGAATTATCAGTAAGGGAAAAATTCTTACATGTTCCCTAAAAGTATGCACCTATTTTAATTGTTCTTCTCTATCTGATAATTAAATCCATACGGATGTTTTAAACTCTGTATGTTTCCTCCTCTTGTTAGAGACATTTCTTCAGTGGAAAGTCCTAACTTATTTTGTTTGAGTATCAGAATTTGTAATTCTTTGGTGAATTAAAGTGATTTTGCCTTGTTTCTGGTGTTATGCATGTGAATATTTTTGTTTCCACTTCTGGATGAAAATTCAACTCTTACGAGGAGGACTGTGCTTTTATAATTTCTGAACAACCCCTCCTCCCACCTCTAGCTCTTCATCTGTTTTCTGCATCCCATAAGTATTCAGTGAGTCTTGGTTAACTCAAAATGACAAAAGTTTAAACAATTTTATAAAATTGTCCTAGTAATTCAATTCTAAATTCCTGTTGCTTATACTCATTAAGTAATTTATTGTAATTGAGTTAGACAAAACTGCAACTGTCTTATGTGTTGACCAAGGTGAAGAGAGATGGCTAAAAACTTCTGGTACAGTTGAAAACATATTGACCATAATATTCTGGGGTCGAAAGGCACTGTGGTGTGGATCTCTCTCACTGGAGGCAAAGCAACAATCCTAGGGATGTGAGTATGGCAGTACCAACCACCTCTTATCTGGCATCAGTTCTACAATGTAGTGATAATATTTATTTAGACCTTGTGTTGCTGAAAAACCAGCCTCTGTACCTCAGTACCTGAATTGAGACTCAGAGGCAGAGTTTTGGGAGAATCAGAAAAGAATAACTTTATTGCTTTGCCAGGCAAAGGGGAGTCAAACCAGACTAATGACTTAGAGACTATGAATCAGTCTTGAGGTTGATGTCCTGAGGTTTTGTACAAAAAATGGACAAAACATAAAAGTGCCAACAACCAGGGCATTTTCCAGGGTGCTGCATTCTTCTTAATCTTGATAAATCTACCTGGCCTCATGGAGAAACTCTGGAGGGCCTGTTCATTCTTCTGAGGCTCTCAGCCCATGACCACCCTCCTGGAACACAGCTTCTGGGTTAAAATGTAAACTATTCTGGACAAAGACAGTATAGAGAGTGGAGAATGCAATGGAAAGGTTGGGGGCTGTTTAGCACAAAAGCAGTGGAGCAAGTGAAGCAGAGACGCGTGTTTGTCAGAGAAAAGAGAAAAACAAGTTGCAAGAATTTTAGGTGAGAATGAATCAGCAAACAGCTTTAACGTCAAGGATGCCATTTTGTTAGTTTGTCTTCTACTCTTTCACTTGCCACATTTCCAGGTGTTTGCATTCATAATTGAATCCTTTTACAACTCTACAAGTAGGTACTAGTTTTTACCCTTTTTTACACATGACAGTATTAAGACCCAGAAAGTTTAAGTAATTTCCCAGTGTCATGTATCTAATAAGTGGCCAAGCTGGGCTCTGAACCCAGGGAATGGTATCCCTTTGTCTGTGCTCCTAAACTCTGCACGTTTCAGTTCTCATGATGTAATCCTGACTACCAGTTTGATTCCCAAGACACAGGACCAGAACAGTCCCATTCTAGTGGACATCTGTAAAGCTCTTTCTTCCTCTAAGAACATATATTTCCCTGTACCCAGAGGCTACATGAGAAAAGAAGATAGGGAGGAAGAAAATGTCCCTTTTGAAACAAGAGAAATAGCCCTGATTTGAGTGTTTAACTTTAAAATTCTGACTACAGATTCAAAAAAGACTGAGAATGCAAAGGCAAAGTTGAAAAATGAGAAGACTGGGGTATTATTTGGCAAGTTGAAATCCTCCAGCCCCTATGCTGTATTCTGTAAGTAGAAAGAGAAGTGAATTTTTAAAAAATGACATCAGTTGTAGAAAGCAAATAATGCCACTTTTCTGTACATCTAGATAGTGGAATATGAACCGCATCCCTCCTCTCCCACTGCACATGCCTATTATGTGAAGTAGACTATGAGAACAGTCAAGTCACACATTCATTGCATTTGGATATGATTCTTATTCCACAAATTTCACTCTACAGGAAATATCAGATATTTTTTAAACTTTAAATCAAATCTACTTGATTCTAATCCTTAAAGTCGTTTGATTCCAGTGGAATGGAGGCAAGTTGACTTCATGATCCATTACCCATGCAGACAGTCCTTAATCACATTCTTGACCTACCTTTTCTTTTTTTCACTTCTCTTATCCCCAACCCCTGGCCAATAAAGGGCAGTTCCCCCCTTCCCTCTCTTTTTAAGATATTTAATATATTCCTTTCTGAGATTTGGCAAGAAAGAATAGATTGATGGCTGGCTGGCCAGGTCAATCTTTTACTAATATTTCAAAGTGTTGAAAAATGATACTAATTGCATAGCTAAAAATCTGGATTCTCCTAAAAAATGGACCAATCTGGCCAAACTGGGTCTCCAATTCCTCTTGATAGCATGAGCTGGAGCACAGTATCCCTGCCCCATCTAGATGAGCCTTGCAAGTTTCCATCTCCCTCACCAGTACCAAGTAGTTCCCAGGACACTATTTCAACGATCACCTCCACTTGTCATCATATTTGCACTGCTATCTTCATTGTGTAACAGAAAGATTTCCCTATGGCCATGCCACTTTTGACCATGAAAGCCTTAACATTTCCCTTAGTTTGACTAAATCTTAGGCTTCTTCCTGATTATAAGTCTCTGATCTCCTATTTTTTTGAGCATTTATTTACAAAATTTGAGATTGTGAATTCTTTCTCTGCCCCTTCGTGATGTAAAGCTTCTCTCAGGCTCTTGCCAGTTTTATAACCCAGAAAGGTCTTTCTCAAGGACCTGGGAGCCATTCCTTTAAAATGTAATCATCCAGGGAATTAGTGCCCCTGCCTCCCAGTCTCTGTGGGATGTTAGAGCCTAACTTTGATGAGTGTCAATCAACAAACACAGATGGTCTAACCACATCGACCAGCCTCCCCATCACATCCTCTTGTGTATTTTCGTTAGCTCATCCCACCTTGTTTTAGCAAAGTTAAGTTCAATCTCCCTTACTTATTGCAACAATCTCGGCCCTTTTGCAAGTTTTCCTTGCCTCTTTAACTCTGGTACAATTTTTCTTTGACAATATCAAAAGAAGAAAAAATAAATGAAACAAAATTCTAAATTAAAAAAAGAGGGGCAATATATCCCTTAATGATAGCAAAGACTATTCCTGCATGAATAAACATGAAACCACATTGAATCTATATGGGAAAAATTAAACCCAGTCTTCTTTGTTCATGTAGGTTCTGCCTGGTTCTGTCGATATTTGAATTTGTGATCCCTAGTTTCTACTTTCACAAAAGCCAGAAAAAGAGGTTATTTTCAAATGCCTTCTGCTGGAGGCCTTGAACAGCCCCTGAGGCAAAGAAACACAAAAGCTTGCTCAGAATGGGAGAGAAAAATGCAGAGCACAAAACACAATGAACTCTCTTTCTTCCTCAGCAGAGAAAACAAAACACAAATACATTTTCCAATAAATTATCCTGCCACATAGTATTAGTAAGGCACAGGGTTTTCTGCTCATCTTTCTTCCATTTGTGTTTGTGAATAAGATACAAGAGGGATCAATGACTAGCTTGCTTTTCCTGTTTTGTAGTTTTTAATAAAGATATGGCACTTTGATTTTTATATCTGTAGGATTTAAATTACAATGTGGATACTTTACCAGGTGAAAAGCAATTTGAAATACTTTGAAATCTACTAAGATTCCTGGATGAAAGGGACTAGATAAATACTGATACTGATTCTTACCAAGACCAGAAGGCACTTGAGTTTCTCCTGTGATTTTTTTTTTTAATTGAAGTATAGTCAGCTTACAATGTTGTGTTAATTTCTGATGTATAGCACAATGATTCACACACACACACACAAACGTGTATATATATATATATATATATATATATATATATATTTCATCTTCTGTGATTTTTAAAAGACCTTCTGTCCTGCTTGTTAATTTCCTTGAAATTCTGCATACTATTTTCCACTAATCTGTTTTGCAGTGTCATCTTGATTTACATTTGCTATTGCTAAAGGTGTTCTCCAGAAAGGAGTGATAAATCACACGCATATTCCTTCATTTATCATCCTCATTACTCAACATGAATGTACTCAATTTCCAACATATGGAATTGATTCTAGTGCTTCTGGTTCAAAACTGGCCAAATAGATCACCACATAATAAGTTCATCATTTCTATGCATTATTGTAACATGTGAGTTATCATAGGCACATGTCTACCGTTTATTTCTCAAAAGAGAAAATTCTTATACCACCTCGTGTCATCCTTATTCATAGAAGAGCTATACTTGGGAGGTCGTGACACAACAGATAATCTCTTCCTCATCAGTAAGGTATTTTCTTTTTTTTTTTTTTTTGAAATCTAAGTCATCCTTCTACATTCTGTGACTCTTCAAGATGCCTGCCTGAAAGTAATACATCACAATTCTGAGAAACTGGCAAAGATCAGACAGCCCTGTCTTGTCCAACCTCGTCTTCTCATTACTGATAGGTGCCTGAGTATTGTAACTCATCTATTACACACCTAGAGTGGAATTCAGGTACATGGAAAATGTACTGTACAGAATAATTTGGTTTTAAATTGAGATGCCTTTGATTTTCTTGTATAGACTTTAAAGTCGACAAGTAAATTCAATTCAGCAGAGCCCACATTGTCTGAAAACACCACATTGCTCTAATTAACTGAAGATGTGTTTTTGCCGATGTATATGTTGACATATATTTTTTCTTTTTTTTTTTAAATGTTTGGTCCTAAGCAGCAAATTAGCCATTATTCTGTATTGTTCCATAAGATGTATCGTGGGGAGTTAACTAAGTTTTCTTCATCACTTACCCAATTGTTTTCAACACTTTTAATCTTTAAGCTACAGTGGATAATAGAGAATATTTTCTAATGTATTTTATTTATATTTCCTGATGTTTTGCCTAAAATAATCCAAAATTTCTAACAAATTAGTGTGCGTATTTTAAATATATAAAGCATTAATTAGTTTTATGCTATTTAAATTATAGGACCACTTCAAGAAGGACTCATTCATGGACAGTCCAACTACAAACACTATAAAATATTGCATTAAATATTATTTAAAAGCAGTATAAATAGGAATATCTTGCTAGCTTATCTGTTTTGATGCTCTTTGGCACAGATTTATGTTGTGTCAAAATTCAAATGATAATACATGATGAGGAGATGTCTTAGTCCTCAAAAATT